>NC_077227.1:409029099-409329099 GCF_027887165.1 Monodelphis domestica
CTTCGGGAAAAGTAATTTCACATCTGGGCTTCTATTTCCCCATCAGTAAAATGAGAAGTTTGGATTAGCTCTCTGAAGGTCCCATACAATTGGGAATAACCTATTTCTTGATTAAAAGTAACTTGCTACCCCTCAACATTTAAGACACTTACTATCTTTCTTCTGCAGTCTTTTTTTCTAGTGTGCGTCTATCCCTTTACTATATCACTATAACAGGAGTACTTAAGGGCTTACATAGAGATGTCTGAAATCAGAAGGGTGCTTAAAGTTGAGAATATTTTATGCCTGGTGTCAAATGATCAAAGCGCAAGTCCCCTTAATAGCTTTGACTATGATAAATTCAAATCACCTTGATGAGCCTCAGTTTCCTCATAAGTAAAACAAGTGATAATGAGTTGGACACTCTATCTCTGGGCCATTGAGAGGAAAGAGCTTTGTAAATCATAAAATTCTAAAGGAACGTCAGCAGCTATTATTATTGTTGTTATAAAGATATAGGAGAAGTACCGAAAACTAGGTCACCTCCATGCCTCTTTTTATTTTTCCTCTCAAGCTAGAGTGGTCCTAGTATAACCACTATTGTTCTTCCTTCATTTACTCAGCTACAAGCTCTGTACTTCTTGGGAGGGAATAAAGACTGAGAATTCTCCCATGGCACCATCTGGCAGTACAATGGAATGGGATCTTAGGAGGTGGGAATAAGAGAGGGAAATGTCAACTATTTCTTTAACAGGCTACTATCCTGAAAGCTCAGGCATCTCTCTCTTCAGAATGTGGAAGAATGGCAACCAGATTAGAAACAGCTAAGTTGTCTGTCTTTTCTGAGAATGGCAGGGGAAGAGTTCACCTCAAGTTTTTCGGTCCTAAACTGATCAGAGAGAAGGGAGTGAGGGTAGCTTTTGGCCTATGTCAAAGTAAATTTGTGTTTTAGGTATGGGAATTTAAAAGATGAAGGTCAAGGGTATAGAGTGGAAAGGTTTGAGAAAAAAGATAGATGGTGATGCAAAGAGGTCACAGAAGATAGGGTCAACTTGACAGGAACCAGGATAAATTTAATGGGGGTGGGGAATAGATGGGTGGGACAGAAACAAACTTTGGTATATCATAGACATGGATCAGAGAGACTTGAATGATAGAGGAGAAAAGGTTGAGAGGTATTGTAGCTAGAGAATGCCTGGAGATGGGGGAGGGAGAAAGAACAGAGTTGCAGCCTTTAAAAAGGATAGAAAAGGTGACTGAGGGATGGACAGGATGCTGGGAGCAGATTGGTCTCTAAGTCAGAAAAAGGCCAGGCTAGTTAGGGCTAGTGGGGGAATGATGAAATTCAAGGCAGAGACTGAATTATAGCCTCTGGATACCAGATGGATTAGGTTGGTAGGCAAGGACTGCCCTGAATCCTTAGCCATGTAAACATGAGGTGTAGGTTTGAGGAGGAGGTGAAAGAAGATTTATCATATGATATTGGGATTTCTTACAACCAGAGGAAAGGAAATTCAGGATTGGGGTTGGACCTGAGCAGGTACTGGGGCCTGATTCTGTCTCTCAAGGGACCTATGTTGGTCCTATTCATGCAGGGTCTATCTGGGGGAAGGAGGAAATTTGGGTCAAAGGCCAATGGGAGGGAAGCCAAGGTCAGTGTGAGTACCTGTGGAAGATGAGTATGGGCCTGGATCTATCTTAGATAATTCAGGGTCCAGAAGGAAATGTTCAGGGGTCTCAAGGCCACATTGGAGCTTTTAGGGTGACTGGGGGAAGTGTGTGCCAAGACTGGGGCAGGTTGCATTTGTCAAGGGCAGGTTGGGGAACCATCTGGATGTATGTTAGTGTTTGTATTTTTGTATATGGAGTTAGGCACTTATCTGTATGTTATATGTGTGTATGCAGCGCTGTAGGGGTTTGTGTCTGATGGGGTGTGGCTCCAGTATTGGGGTCTGTCATGGTCTAAACATGTGTCTGGGTGGGTGGTGGAATTCTGGGCGGTGGCTCAAGGAGGATTTTGGACCTTCGGTTGGGGTTGGGCCTGGGTCTCAGGGGTGCGGTGGTGGTCCTGGTTCCACGGGGCAACAGGCAAGGAGGTGGGAGGGGAAGGGATGGGGTGGGTGGGTGGGTCTAGCCCCCCCAAAGAGAAAGAGGGAGGGGTCGTGCAGGGAAGCGGAGCTTCGCAGTCCTGCGACTAGGCTGCGGAGGTTGGTGGGCGGGGGTACCGACTCAGGCTTCACAGGGTTCAGACGTACCTTGCTGCGGGCGCAGCGCACCGAGCGCAAGGCCCCGAAGAAGATGGGGAGCAGCGCCATGAGCAGGAGGCTGCCGTAGGCCAGGGCGATGCCCTCGGGGGTGGAGGGCGGCCGCGCCGTGCCGTTGGTCGGACTGGGGGCTACGGAGGGCTCGGCGGGGCCGCTGCCATTGTGGGGCTCACTGAGGGCCGCGTCCATGGCTGAGGCTGCGGCTGCTGCGGCTGCTGCGGCTCCAGCTCCGCCGCCGGCACTGCAGGGGAGGGGAAGAGAGGAGGGGAAGGCCACGTTCTCCTAAAGAAACAGGATGTGACGTGCTGGGTCCCACTACATGCCGCGCATGCGTCGACCCGCCCCCTAGCAACAAGCTTGATGCCGGGAGGTGGGAAAAGGGTGGGAAGAGAGCGTTGCTAAGCAACCGGATCTGGTCCAAGAATCGGACGCAGAAGCCTAGGGGTGGGGATGGAGCATCCGGAATGAGGGAGAAAGAAAGGGAGACCATGCTGCCTCCACGCCACCCTCCACCGGGAACTCAATCTCAGTTCCTGATACTTCCAAAGGTCTAGTGTTTGTGACTTTTAAACCACTCCGAGCATCCCCTCCAAATTGTAACATGGCGTATGTAGTAAAAAGAGCACTGGATCTACAGTCAGGGGTCCTACTTTGATTTCGGTTCTCTCCCTCTTACTACCAATGTGGCATAATGGTTTTGGGGTCAGGAACATTGGATTCAAATCTTGCCCCTGATATTAGTTGTGTGGCCTTGGATAAGTTGCCCAACCTCTTTGAGGCTTAGTTTCTTTATCTGTAAAATGGGGAAGAGATTAACACCTGTAGTACTTAGTATACTCAAAGTATTATTGTGAGAAAATTCTGAAGTTCTTATCTGAAGATGTGATCTGAAGTTCTGAAATTCTGAAGATCTGAAGTTCATTTTTGCAAACTTTAACATACTATGTACATGTTAGTTATTATTATTACCCATGTGAATGACCTTGGGCAACCATCTTCCTTTATAAAATGAGGAGGTTACAGCATTATTAGAACCCTTTCATCTTTAAATTGCTTAATCCTTTATCTTCACATTCTATCAACTATCTGATTATCTGTTAAAACCAACATTTCATGTATCTGCCATCTCATCCCAAGCCTTTTATATTTCAGCTTCTATTATAGATGCTAATTATTTTTTCCTTACTATTACTGGCTCCCTACAAATCCTTTCCACTCTTTTTTGCATGTTGCCTTTTAACTGGTCCCATTTCTCTTCATCAGATCTCGAAACAAGGTAAATTCTTATTTTAAGATAGGGCATGAAAGAGCCTTATCTGTCTCACAGAAACAACAGGAATGGACTGGTCAGCTGCATTGTGAACATCTGATCACATTATCAATAATTAAAATAATTTATACTATTGTACCCTCTGTGGGAAAGTTAAAAATATATAAAATATCACCCTCATACTTCCTGAGGTGATTAGAAGAAGGTGGTATTTTTGCTGGGCCTTGAAAGATGAAGAGGCCTTAGCAGGGAAAGACATTCCAGATAAAGTAGATGGTGTGAGCAAAGTCACTGGGACAGAAAAATTCAGGAAGTAGTTGGGCACCCCAAAAAGGATCATTTATGCATTAAAAATATTGAGTGCCTGCCTGCTGTGGATAAGTCAACAAGGCAAATCAATAAACTCTCTGTGTATCTATATGTATATATGTGAGTATTTGTTTCAGTTAGTAAAAACTTGCCTTTTCATCCTCCCACACCAATTGTTTGTCCTCCAACTGAGAACAAAAGGGGAAAAAACACACCCCAAATATATATGCCTTAGTCAAAACAAATTCCATGTAGACACTGTCCAAAAATACTTGCCTTATTCTGCAGTGAATCTTTCACCTCTCTCAGGAGGTAGATGACATATGTATTTTATCATCAGTCTTCTGGAACTATGGTTGGTCATTATTACATTGATAAGAGTTTCTACTGGATTTGACTTTTATATATCCGAACAGACATGTATCACAATTGAGGCAGTCTATTAAGATCACTAGACTTGGAGTCAGTAGACCTGTGTTCAAATTTCAGTTCTTCTACTTTCCAGCTTCAAGATGTTATAGTAAATCATTGCTTTATTCCAAGCCTTAGTTTCTTCCCCTATAAAACAGATATAATAATGCCTGCACTATATCCGTCTTTGAGATGTTGCAAATAAAGGGCTTTGTAAAACTAACAATGCTATAAAATGTAAATTATTGTTTTTAGTGTTATTATTCTCATTTTAGACTGTCCAAATCACCTCTTGTTTCCAAGGAGAAACATCAAGAAGTCTGGGTCAAGAATTTCAGCAAAGACAACCTTAAACTAAGACTTTCTTTTTTTTTCTTTAAACTAAAACTTTCAACTTTCATTCATTGAAGTTTAAATAGTGCTTCATATCACCTATTTCTACAGTAACCTTTTAAACTAGGTAAGACAACTATTATTATGTCCATTTTACAGAAAAGGAAACCAAGTTCATCTTTGATGGAAACCATAGATGACTTTTGTTCCTTCTGAGTCCTATAATTTTTTTGAAACCTTTCTATTTTGTCTTAGAATCAATACTAGGTATTGGTTCCAAGGCAGAAGAGCAGTAAGAACCAGCAATTGAGATTATGTGATTTGCCCAGGGTCAAACAGCTAGAAAGTGTCTGAGACCAGATTTCAACCCAGGACCTCCTGTCTCCAGGCCTGGAGCTCCATCCACTGAGCCACCTAGCTTCCCTTTGGGGCTTATAATTAGACATAGTTGGACTCAGAATATATCCTGCCTCCTTTTAGTATATAGCAGGTATATAGGTGGCATAATAGATGAAGACTTGAATTCAAATCAGGAATCTCTAACTGTGATGAGGGTGTTTTCCAAATTTTAAAGGACTATGTAAATGCTATTAAGAGGGAGATTGTACAAAGGAAGAGGAGAGGTTGCTTAGATTTTTTTTATTTGAGTCATCAGGTTAGGTGACTAGAGCGTCAAGAATGTCATAGATTTCTTCATCCTGTAAGATTTAAATTAATGTTCAATACTCCAAGTATTATATTTTATAAAGTTTATTAATAATTGCTTGAAGTAGAAGGCATAAAAAGGAAAAAGAAGTATACAAATGTAATTATCTAACAAAAATAAGACCATGTAAGTAAATTCTCCTGCCTGTTCAAAAAGCTCACTGGCAGCAGCCATGATTACAGGAAGAGAGCAAGAGGCAGGGCTACCCAAAACTTATATCCTAACTAAGTCAGCATGTAATGTGAGGAGGAAAGTGGGATGCTGGGAATTGAAGTCCAGGGGAGCAGGTTCTAATTATACAATCCTCACCACTTCCTAGTTTTTTAGGAGCATTGGATTTTGAGACATCAGTGATAATGTAATCTGATTCTCTCATTTACAGGGAGGAAGACCTTTTCTTCCACTGCCTTTATTTTATAGTTGGGGAAACAGGTTCAGAGAAGGGGAATTAATTTACCTAAAGTAACACTGGTACCTTAAGTCCAGCTCTTGATTTATTCTGTACTGGATCTTGTGTGGTAGTGTAAGATGCAAAACTAGATACAGCAAAGGCTTTGCCCTCAGCGGGGAGAGAGGGAGAAGGGAGACAATTTGGATCATATAACTTCACAAAACTCATGTGGAAATTTGCTATTAAAAAAATAAAAATAAAATTTTAACTGGGAAAATTATGTTTATTATTCCTTTCAGCATAATATTTTCCCATCACCATCAGATACCACAATTTGTTCAATCATTCCCCAATTGAAGGTCATCCCCTCACTTTCCAATTTTTTGCTACCACAAAGAATGCGGTTATAAATATTTTTGAACAAGTCTTTTTCCTTATTATCTCTTTGGGATACAAACCCAGCAGTGCTATGGCTGGATCAAAGGGTAGAGAGTCTTTTAGCGCCCTTTGGGCATAGTTCCAAATTGCCCTCCACAATGGTTGGATCAATTCACAACTCCACCAGCCATGCATTAATGTCCCAATTTTGCCACATCTCTAAGGGTTCTTCTTGTTCTACCATCGTATGTTCTAAATGCCCTGCCAGCTATTACATTCTCTATTCAAGAAACGACTTGATCTTTTCCATGGAAACAGGTTGCTTCTCACCAGCAGAGTGCATCATAAGAACACAACAGACAGTTATTAGAGTCGATGGGATTGGAAACTGAGAATGCCAGGATGATGTCTGCTTTCAATTGGAGAATACTTCTTTCTGTGTTCTTGTCTACCCATCTCTCCATCTTCCTTTTCTGCCTTTCGATCAACCTCTCTGGCTTATAAAATCACCATTTAGTTAAAGCCTCTATCACTTTGATACTGTGTTGGAGTAAAATGTGGAACAGAATCCAAGAATCAGAGATCAGAGGAGTTGGGAGGCACCTCAGGGTCACTCCCTAGATGGTCCAACTCATCCAGGAAAAAAATCTTCACTGTATAACTTACCTGATGAGTAGTTACCCAGCTTCTGCTAGACAGCCTCTTAGGAGGGGGCACCAACCACCTCGACAGGCAGCAGTTATGAAGTTTTGTTCTGCCTGATATCAAGACTAGATTTGCTTCTTTTCACCTTCTACCAATTGGTTCTGATTCTGGTCTTTGAGATCATATGGTACAAGTCCAAAATTTGTCTTCCACTTGATACTTGCTGATAGCTATCATGTCCCTTCTTTTTCCTCCCCTCCCTTCCTTTTCCCTCCACCCCAAGCCTTCTTCTTATTCTTCTTGTTTTTGTTCTTCTTCTTCCACTTTCTTTTTCTCTTTTCTTCTTTTTCCTCCTCCTCCTCTAATCCTGTTCCTTTAGCCAATCCTCATATGATATGGATTGTCATGAAGTTCAAATTGACAGAATGTATAAAAACTTAGTAAAATAAAATAAAATGTGGGCAGGAAATAAACTGTGCTCCTATAGACCCTTTCCAGCTTTTGATCAATGTGCTTCTTAAACCCTGGCATTGAGAAATGAATGTAAAACTCCAAGAGAGGTCTGATGAGGGTAGAGTATGTTGGGAATATCACATCTTCCTTCTTGAAAGCTATGCCTCTTGTAGGGGAGGCCAAGATCTCATTTTCTTTTTTGCTTCCCTATGAATGATGCTGATGTATTAAACTTTTAGTCTACTAAGATCCTTTTCAGAACAAATGCCATCTGCCCAAGGTCCCCCATGCATATATTGTTTCTTTGGTGTTCATATCTTGTCCTTGTTTCTTACTTTTATCAGAAAAAGTTAAATGTTTTTGAAGATGATTGTTCTGGTACTTAGATTCAAGATTTTATATCCATCCCAAATAATCTGATCTTATTAGAGTAGTGCTCTAGCCTGGCAAGATCATTTAGGATTCCAACTTTGTTAGCTATCCTTTCCACTTTTGTGCCATCTACAAACAATGTACATACCTTTCATCCTTTCATCAAAGTCACTGACAAAAAATGTTAAACAGTATAGGATCAAGGTAGATCCCTAAGGTGCTACACTGGATACCTCTTACAAGATTTATATTGAACCATTAATAAGTACTATTTGAGCCCAACTATCCAACTGTTTTTAAGCCCACCTGACTGTACTATCCAGTGATGTCAAATTCAAATAGAAAGGGGGCTATTAATCCCTACATCAGGGATCCCTGATTGACTTAATTTTAAAATATCATATGTATGCATGTATGTTTTTATTGTATTTTTGTGTTTTATTAAATATTTCTGAACATTTTAACATTTTAAATTAATTTGTTTGTTGCATTTAAATACCCAGTTAACTCCCTACTTTCACACCATTAAAGAAGGTATCATTTGACAAAAAGATATATATATATATATACATATATAAACTATTGTTCATATAGGTCATTTATCCATTTTTCTCTTATCTTTGTAAATGGTATAAGATAATGGCCTATATATAGTTTTCCACACTGCTTTCTGGTTTTCCTAACAATTTTTACCAAATAGTGAATTCTTATTCCAGAAATTTGTCTTTTACTTTTTTTTAACTCTTACCCTTTCATCTTAGAATCAATGCTATGTATTGGTTCCAAGGCAGAAGAGTGGTAAGGGCTAGGCAATGGGGGTCAAGTGACTTGCCCAGGATCACACAGATACGAAGTGTCTGAGGCCAGATTTGAATGTAGGATCTCCTATCTCTAGGTCTAGCTCTCAATCCACTGAGTCACTCAGCTGCCCCCTTTTACTTTACTTTTGTTAAACACAAAGTTTCTATAATCTTTTATAGCTATTTGTTGTCTGTTCTGCTCCTCTGATCTACCATTCTATTTTAGTCAGTACCATATAGTTTTGATAATTACTGCTTTGTAATATAGCTCAAAATCTAGTACTACTAGATTGGCTAACATGACAGCAAAGGAAAGTAATGAATGTTGGAGGGGATGTAGCAAAGTAGGGAAATTAATTCATTGCTGGTGGAGTTGTGAATTGATCTAACCATTCTGGAGGGCAATTTGGAACTATGCCCAAAGGGCACTAAAAGACTGTCTGCCCTTTGATCCAGCCATAGCACTGCTGGGTTTGTATCCCAAAGAGATAATAAAGAAAAAGACATGTACAAAAATATTTATAACCATGCTGTTTGTGGTGGCAAAAAATTGGAAAATGAGGGGATGCCCTTCAATTGGGGAATGGCTGAACAAGTTGTGGTATATGTTGGTGATGGAATACTATTGTGCTAAAAGGAATAATAAAGTGGAGGAATTCCATGAAGACTGGAACAACCTCCAGGAAGTGATGCAGAGTGAGAGGAGCAGAACCAAGAGAACATTGTACACAGAGACTGATACACTGTGGTACAATCGAATGTAATGGACTTCTCTACTTGTAGCAATGCAATGATCCAGGATAATTCTGAGGGATTTATGAGAGAGAATGCTCTCTACATCCAGAGGAAGAACTGTGGGAAAAGAAACACAGAAGAAAAACAACTGCTTGATCACATAGGTTGGTGGGGCTATGACTGGGAAAGTAGACTCTAAATGGTCACCCTGGTGCAAATATTAATAATATGGAACTGGATCTTGATCAATGACACATGTTAAACTCAGTGGAATTGCGTGTCAGATACAGGAAAGGGGTTGAGAGAGGAAAAGAGCATGAGTCTTGTAACCATAGAAATATATTCTAAATAATCTAATAAAATAAAATAAAAACAAAAAATAAACTTTAAAGCCCTAAAAAAAAAATCTGCTACTGCTAGACCAATTACATTTTAATCTGGTTGAGTTACACTTGAGGGTGTAAGTTGGGATATATGGACCATGTTTGAAACCTGTGGTCCAATGTATATCTCTCTATCTTCTCCACAAGAATATGAGATATTTAATAAAATGCTTTAATAAGATCTAGGTAGACCATATTCTAGGATTTTCCTCATTTACTAGTTTGATAATCCTATTAAAAAAGAAAGGTTAGATTAACCTGTCATGACTTATTCTTAAAGGAGATATGCTGCAGAAGCACCATTGGAGGTGGATGGGCCCTTGGGCCCTCCTGGGGACCAGTCTGTCCACATATCTGCCTTTGTCTTTGTCCTCAGGTCTTAGAGGCATTGGCATCTGGGCTGAGGTAGATGACTCCAGGGTCAGCCTGTAGGCCCTTCCTAACTTCATCAGGGTCTGTGGGTCTCAAACTCTGAAGCAGGTATGGCACTGTCTTTGGAGGTGGCCTCAATGGTATCTCTGCCACAGAATTGGAATAAAAGCTACCCTGGATCCTGTATCCCTGGGGACCTGCCAGACTCAAGGTTCCATCATGGCATCTTCCTCAGATATCTTTAGTCCTTCTAATTTCATGACTCAAGACTGCTGAGATTCAGAGGAATCCATAGAGATGTGGACATCAATCTCTTCATTCCTGAGTCTTCTTCCTCAGTATTCTCCCTACCAGGCCAGATAGACAATTTAGCTCTGGTGCCATATTATTGTTGAGTCTCTGCTTAGATATCTCATATAGATAGTCTCACATGATAGCATGATATAGTTTATCTCTTTGCCGTTAATATCTTCTTCCTCATGGGGATGGAAGCAAACTGGATTCTTGAAGGTTATGTGGAGGGACCATAAGTCCTCACATGTCCAACCAAGCTCAAAATACTTTGGTTTCCATTTCTCTAATGCAAAATTTTCTATCATTCAGTATTGTGTCTTCTAGTGTGGGCAGTTAGGTAGCTTGGTGTATAGAGTTGGAGTCAGGAAAAGTAATCTTCCTGATTTCATATCTGACCTTAAGCACTGACTAGCTGTGTGAGCCTGGGCAAGTCATTCAACTCTCTTTACCTCAGTTCCTTATCTATAAAATGAGCTGGAGAAGGAAATGGAAAACCACTCTAGTAACTTTGCCAGTTGTTGTTCTATTGTACTTCAGTCACTTCTAACTCTTTAAAGACCCTTTTTAAAGTTTTCTTGGCACTCCAGCCACTGTGACACCTACCTGCCCAAAGTGATTTGGGGATGTATTTATTGTTTAGACATGACTCGTCTTTTTTAACTCTATTTTGAGATTTTCTTGACAAAGAGACTGGAATAGTTTGCATTTTTGTTTTCTGGCTTATTTTATAGATGAAGAAACTAAGGTAAATAGGATTAAGTAATTTGCCCAGGGTCACATAGCTAGTAAGTGTAGGAGGCCAGCTTTTATCTCATGGAGATGAATCTTCCTGATTTCAAGCCCAATTCTCTATCTCCTGAGCTGCCCCTTTGCTAAAATAACTCCAAGCAGGGTCACAAAGAGTCTGCCTTGGCTGAATGATCACCACCACCACAACTTATCCTGAGATTGTGAACTCTGTAAGGGCCAAGTCTGTGCCATTTCCTACTTAATGCCTTTCTGGATCTTACTCTACCCCCATCTAATTGTTATTGCTCTTATTTCTTCTCAAATTACCTTATGTTTGCTTTTCTCTGAGCATTATATCCACCCATCCTAAGAACAGAGGTTCCTTGAGGGCAGGGACTACTTTTTTCCTGTGTAGTTTTAGAGCTGAACAAATCAAATGCTTTCTTATAATCAGCAAAAAATCAGCAAAAAAAAAAAAAGTACTATACTATCAGAGTACTCCACTATACTCTCCCAATGCCAGAGAGCAAGAAGATGAGATCTGGAACTCAAGGGAGAGGAAGGGAGGTCCCTTGTGGCAAATTTACAGGAAGATGTGGACAATATTCTCTCAGGACAGGAAGTTAGAAGATTCCTCCAAAGCAGGTTGGGGAGCCCCCTCATTTCAGAGAAGAGAAAACAGAAGAGCAAAGGATGAATGTATGACTGAAACAAGCATTTATATAAGTGCTTACTATGTGCTGAGAGGACAAGTGATTTGCCAAAGGGCAAAAGTCCTCCAAAATGGGGAGATGGGTTTTGAGATCATAGATCCATTTGCCTATTTCAATATTCTGGCATAATTCTTTGCTTACTAAATATTGATTAATGTAACTAGGATACTAGGCAATGAGACCCCAGCCCTTCAAGTATGCAAAAATGCACTACTATGTGCTAATAACTCCTTGTTAGAATTGAGGAGCAAGCTCATTCTCTCCATCCTGATGTGGGTCCTGAGGAGACCAGCTTCTCTTTCCTTCCTTAGGCTGGAGCTCATATCTGGCCTTTACCCTTTTGCTCCCATTGAAGGCAGAGCTGTACTCCCATATTTGCCTGGAGAAGTTTGTTCCTCTCTCTCCTCTTCACAATCTCATTATTTTGTCACAAGACTGTCATTGAAATCTTACTGTAGTCACCTCAAGGAGTACAAGTTCACTCAATGTGCTCTAAATTTACCATAGGGCTAAATTTCCAGTTCCATCCTGGTTGGAGTCAGCTGGCCCTGACCTGCATTTCCCTTCAGAGAGAATATGTATTCAGTTTTGTTTTGTTTTTTCTTTTTCAACATATCTTGGGGTTTGTTTCAATTTCTCTCTGTTTTAGTCCTTTTTATTTCTTTTTAGATGGGTTTAGGGAGGGTTGTTTTACTGACCTAACAACCCCCACTTTCCTCAGAGGGAGAGTGTATATTTCAGTTTTATTTATCATTAGGAGATGGATTCACGTCATGGAATTAGAGTATCAGTTTTGGGAGAGGCTTTAGAGCATTAAACAGGGAATGTCAGAGCTAAGGGGAACTTTAGAACATAAAATACTCTTACCTTCTGTATTAGAATCAATACTATGTATTGGTTCCAAGACAGAAAAGCAGTAAGGATTGGGCAACTTGAACTTGGAAAGGAAGCCCCTTCCCAATTTCACAGCATTCTCTGAAATAGTTATCATCCAAATTCTGGCTGAATACCTTGATTGATGGGAAATCTACTACTTTCAGGGGCCAGTTCTACTTTTTAGGGAAATATTTCTGATATTAAACTGAAATCTACCTCTTTGTAACCTCTTCCCATTGCCCTGAGAAGAGGTGTTCTTAATACCATATGGGGGGCAGCTTGGTAGCTTAGTGGATTGAGAGCTAGGTCTAGAGATGGGAGGACCTAGGTTTAAATTTGGCCTTAGACACTTCCTAGCTGTGTGACCCTGGGCAAATCACTTTAACTCCCATTGCCTAGTCCTGTGATGGCGAACCTATGACATGTGTGTCAGCACTGACATGCATAGTCATTTTTGATGACATGTGGCCACATGCAGACTCAGCAAGCCTCAGGACCTGGGAGCCACTCAGGGACTGAGAGCCTGTAGCCCTGGTCATGGTGGGGGGAAGGACTGCTCCACATGCTGGTCCTGGGGACAGGGGAGTGGCAGGCAGGTGACTAGGGCTCCCGTGGGGGCGGGGAGAAGGAGCATGCAGGCAGGCAGGCTGGCTGGTGGCAGCTGCTGCTCTAGTTTTGCCCCTGGGCCAGCTGGCTGGGGAGGGGCAGGGCATGTCTGCAGAAGACTGGGCAGGGCTATGGCAGAAGTGTCATGGAGGAGTGCCTGGAATCCATTACCAGACACTTTTAGCACCCTGAAAAATATAACAATGGCTTTACTCACAATTTTTTCCTCTATGTACTCTTGTGAGACCTTATTCTCAGTATTAAATAATATCAAAACCAACAAAGAAACAGATTGACAGATGAAGTTAATAGCGTTTGCTTGGGCTTGAAGTGTACAAAATACCAACCTTCAACTGAAGATTTAGCCAATGAAATTCAGCAACAAAAAAGTCACTAATAGGCAGGTTAGTTAAAGAATTCCCCCTCCCCCTCACTTTTCTTAGTTCACATCACCCCACCAAGTTAAATAATATCAAGACCAACAAAAGAAACCGACTGACACATGAACAAAGAAGTTACTAAGCAGGTAAGTTAATTAGTTTTTGGTTTATTAAGTACAGTTATATATTACAATTATACATTTTTGTTATTTAAACTATAAATATCACAAAATTATTATTTTTTTCTCAAAGTGACACACCACCCAAATTATGATTTTTTTGGGCAAATTTTGACACACCAAGCTCAAAAGGTTGCTGATCAGTGGCCTAGTCCTTACCACTCATCTGCCTTTGAACCAACATATAGTATTGATTCAAAAGCAGAAAGTAAGAGTTAAAAAACAAAAACAAAACACCATGTCATTTGATTTCTAATATTGCTATGTAACATTGTCTTTCCCTTTCCCCTCCCTGAGTCAGCAAGCAATCTGATGTATATTTTACATGTGTAATAGGGTAAACCATCTTTCCATAGTAATCCTTTCGTGAAAGAGAACTCAAACAAATGACAGAATAGAGAATAAATAAAGTGAAATATAGTATATCTTGGTCTGTATTCAGACTCCATCAGTTCTTTCTCTGGAGGCAGATCGTATTTTCCATTATAAGTCCTTGAGGATTCTCTTGGATCACAGTATTGCCAGGAATTGCTAAGTCATTTATAAATGTTCATTATATAATATTTCTAGTTCTGTGTACAGTGTTCTCCTGGTTCTGCTTACTTCACTTTGCATCAGTTCATGTAGAACTTTCTAGGCCTTTCTTAAGTCATCCTTCACATCATTTCTTATAACACAGTATCCATTATAATCATATACCACAACTTGTTTAGCCATTCCTCAACCAATGGACATCCTCTCAGTTTCTGATTCTTTGCCATCACAAAAAAGAATATTTTTGCACAAAAAGGTCTTTTTGGCTTTTAAAAAATCTCTTTGGGATGTAGACCAAGTAGTGGTCTTGTTCAATCAAAGGGTATGCACAGCTTAAAAGCTCTTTGGGCATGGTTCCAAATTGCTCTCTAGGATGATTGTTTCAGTTCACAGTTCCACCAACAGTTCATTAGTGTCCCGATTTTGTCACATCCTCTCCAGAATTTATTGTTTTCCTTTTCTGTCACATTAGCCAATCTGAAGGGTGTGAGGTGGTTACTTAGTATTGTTTTAATTTGCATTTCTCTAATCAAGAGGAATTTAGAACATTTTCATGTGATCATATATAGCCTTGATTTCTTTACCTGAAAACTACCTATTCATATCCTTTGACCTATATGTATAGTTTTCTAAGTCAATATGTGGCCCGCAAGAATCCTCATGTAAGATGTAATGGCTCTTGTTTCTTTTTGAGTTTGATACCACGGTCCATATCACATTCTTTTGTAACAAGTCAACAAATGAACATGCTCAGTATGGTGCTAAGTTCTGGGAATCCAAATACAGCAGAAATAGTTGTCTTAAGGAGCTTACTGTATAGAGACCCCCCCACAGGAGCCTTATATTATTTATCTGTGTGTAATAACCTGAGAAGGGGAGAGGAGACTAAGGAAATGGGTAAATAATAAAGACTCAGAGACAGCGAGTTATAACACATGGAGAGTAACACGAATTCTGGAAATATTTCCCACTGAGAATTAATGGGAAATAAGAGGAATAAGAAAATACATGGGGAGTACCAACTCCTTAATGCCTCCTATAGACAAGAGAGTCTGAGCACTAATAGGAAGCATTGGGGCGACAGCGTCGTGAGGATCAGCAGGAAAAGATAGAACAGAGCACTTTGAAGATACAGGGAAGTCAGAGCTGTAAGACAAGAGGAAGTAAGAGAGTAAGAGACAAGGAGGGAGAGAAGGGGAATTTTCGCTTGTTCCCCAGCCTTTATTGGAGGTTTTAGGAATGTGGATTGGGAGATCAACAAATATGTAACATGGCATAGGTCTTAACATTGGTTGAATTGACAATGACAAGATCAAAGAGGTGGAGATTAATCCAACCTGCACTTTGCAAATGAATGTACTCTGAGCCATGGCATGGCTGTTAATGCCCTAATAGAAACCTCGCACTTTGCAAATGAATGTACTCGGAGCCAGGGCAGCATGGCTGTCAAGGCCCAGCCCAAGAATTTGCCTGTCCTTTGCTAGTGCGTCTTCCCAGATGCTAAGATGCCTAGTATGCTACATACTGTAATTGTAATACAGAACAGACAACATATTAAAGGAAGTTAAAGAGTGTGAGGGGGCAATGTATGTGTGTAGAAACATAACAGAGAGAAAGTCCCAGAAGTCAGGAGGGGAATCCAAAGGGGAACATGGTTAGTTTAGGATAATGGAAGTTCTGACTGGAAGCAACCCATCTGAGGAGGGAGCTGCAGATGCAGAGCTGTGTGAGCCCCCCAAAAGGCCAACTTCTTGTCATGTAAACCAATATCTATCTCTTCTAATGTCATCACTAAATCCCTCCCCAGAACATCTCTGATTGGAAAATGGTCACATAGGAAGTGGAATCAGAGATCTGAACTTCTTTACCACAGGAAGAGGCATGTCCCAAGGATGCCAAGAGACTCACCATACAGCTTCCCAATGTAAGAATTAAATGGGTTTGACAAATATAAGAATTTTAAAAATTGTTATGGTTGCTATTTATAAAAATTAACTCAAGTCATGAGGCTGTTAGTAGCTTTATTACAGCAAATTAGAGATAATAGAGGGAAATATAGGAAGGAGGTAGAAAATATTGCCTAGCTAAATATCCTAACTAAATACCCTATAATTGCTGATCCTGGGAATCCAGTTCAACTCGGACAAAGGCTCCCTCAGGTCCCAATATTCAATCAGGAGTAGTGGTAGTCTCTTCAGCAAGAGCCTCCAATGCAGAAGTCCAAGGCAGAATGAATTCCAGCTCTTTGATCTTGCCTTTTATAGCCCTTTCCCCATGTCCCTTCTTGTCTCTCTGGTTCCTACTTCCTCTCACTGTGGTCTGGTCTGGTCTATCACATCTTGGGAAACAATCATAGTTTCTTAATTTGCCTGGTACTGGGGGAGTAGGGGTGGGGGGGCAGTGTCTGTGGGATTCACTTCTGGTTTCTGAGGGTGTGAACTTCTTTTTCTAGTAAAAGTTTCTTTAAGTGTTTGACTAAGTATGAAAGGAGGGACACTCCAAGTTCTTGATTGATTCAATTAAAATAAACAAAGAAGAATAATTCCATTTACATACCAAGATGGTGACTAGAGCTGATTTCATCACCCAAGGGATTCCTTGTTTACAGATAAATTAGGAACAGGTCTCCACTCCTGTAAAAGATTTAGACAAAAGAAGGGAGGACCCAATTCAGTTTCATAGCCTAGGGAAGACCTTTTTGAGCTTTAAAATCAAACTGTTCTTGGGGGCCAAAAGGAGAAACCATACTAATACTCCAATTCATTATTGATTTCTCCACATCTTATGAGGTGAGGAAGCTGCTGTGTCATGGTGAGGATAGTTGGGAGAATCAGGAGAGGAGCTCAAAAAGAAATTCTGCACATTGATTTGTCAAAGTCTTTCCTAAAATGTAATGTCTAGAGTTGAATACAGTATATGAGATGTGATGAGATGGGGTGGGAGTCCTTATTACCTCTTTCTGCTCTGGAATCAGTCTCTCTTAATGAAGCAGCCCAAGAACAAGTTGGCATTTTGGGTTGCAATGCCCTATTCTTTCATGTTTTGCTCATTTGTATAATATGACTTTGAAAATATTACAGTTATATGTAAGACCTACTCACAAAGTTACTGTGGGTCCCTGTGAATGAGAAAGATACAGTAATTGAATATATCAATGGAAAATCTTCTTGGGTGGATAGTCTCTTATCTTCCCCAAAGGGAAAAAGTCTCTATCCACCACTATTGAGGAAGGATGGCTAATCTGATTTCTTCAGATTGATGAGGGATCACAGCACTTTTTCTCTTTGGGGAAGATAAGAGACTATCCACCCAAGAAGATTTTCCATTGGTATATTCAATAGCTGTATCTCTCTCATCCACATCCCAAGACCGGGTGGGAGAGATGAATAGGTTTTTGGGATTAGGAGAGCTAGAGAATTTTGGTTGTGAATCACTGCAAAGTTTATTGATCACAGCTGCTATTATATAGAGATTTTTGGTACAGGTTGAGGAATTAGGTAAGCTTTTCACATACACAATTAATGGTAATGATTTATTATATCAGTACAAAGGATTTAGTTTACCTCATCAAATCTAGACAGAGTTTTCTATAGGCTAATAAATCAGTATGTCAATATGTAACCATCTAACCCAGATTTCCAGAAAATGCTTGCTTCAGTAGGTTTTTATAAGAACATCCAGTTACTGCAGGTACAGCTGGGAGGGGTAGAAAAGGAGAGGTTTGAAGCCTCAGGCTATGTGTCTAACTTTAGCTGAGCTATGGCTTTAACTGAGGGTCTATTTCCTCCAGAGCTTTGCTCCATGGGGTCTCAGGCTTTGCCCCCTCTACAGCCATAAAGCACTAAACTTAGCTCACACAGAAAAGGGTAACAAAAATGAGATGGACCACATCCTGGTAGTTTGGAAATGACTGGTTATGACTGTGGGAGTCATTTCAAAATCAGCTATTTGTGCACATTCCTGTCTTTGACTTGCTAAGGAAAAGGTCAAAATTAATATTGATAATTAAAAACAAATTTAATATGATTAATTAATTAATAATAAATATAATATAATAAAAATTTAAAAAAGTTGAAACATTAAAAAAAATCATAGCAGAGAACAGAGGAAATTCAGAAAGGGACCTAGGTTGACAAGCAGGACGGTGTGGGTAATATCTTTTTTTTTTTAAACCCTTGCCTTCTGTCTTAGAATCAAAATTATGTATTGGTTCTAGAGCAGTAAGAGCTAGGCAATATGACTAACCCAGGGTCACACAGCTAGGAAGTATCTGAGGTCAAATTTGAATCCAGTACTTCCCATCTCAGGGCCTGGCTCTAAATCCACTGAGTCATCTAACTGCACCTTGGTACTATCTTTTAAAGTTTAATATATATTTACAAAAAATTAAAATATATATTAAAAGATCCATAATTCCCTATAAAATCTTTTTCCTTTCTGATTTTTGTTTATGAAAATGTTTATTAAGTTGGTAATAAAAAAAGAAAAATAAGAGAAAATCAAATTAGTAAAGTCAATAGGCATTAATTAAGCATTATGTGCCAGGCATTGTGCTAAGTACTGGGAATACAAATACATGACAGTTCTTTTAACTTACCCTCTAACAGGAACATTACACATACAAAGAAGCTAAGAAGGGGTTAGGGGAGAAGAAACAAGGTATGGGTATGGGAGCACAGTGGAGAAAGAAGTCTGGAGATTCAGGAGTGGAGAAGAAAGAGGAATAAAAAAATAAACGTGGCTACCTTTGGCTTGGATGTTTCTTTAAAATGGAGGTTTCAGAAGAAGCAGCAGAGGCTACAGGAATTTTTCAGCGTGAAGATCCAGGCTGAACTTAGAACAGAGGATAAAGATTAGGAGAAGATGCTGAATGCAATTATGACAAGTAATTAGAAGAATCATTTGATTTCCTTATTCTGCCAGCTTTCTCAGCCTTATCGTTACTTTCCATGGTTTAAAAGTGTGGTTAACAAAACCTGATTTCTCCTTAGCTGTCCCTTATGTCCTTTTAGTCTCTTTGAGGCCAAATGGATGGAAGTATTAAAATTTCCTGGAGCTGCTTTCCCCAACATCTAGGATGAGGAGATGTATAGGGGAAGTTAAATGTTCCCTTGGTAATTGCCACACTTGCTAAAGAGGAAAAAAAATTATCATTCTTGTTACATTGCTGTTTGCTAATGATGTGGTGCTACTGGCCTCAAGGCCAGGCTCAGTAGAGAGTGTCCCAAATGACAACCCTGGCCATTCAAAAGATGTTGGATAAAATAAAATGGAAAACTAATTGAAGGAAGAATGTTTATAGTGTAAATTATGATTTATTGTTAGAGGGACCACCCACTGAGTTAGTTCATAAGTGTATATATCTTAGCTGAACCCTGAAGAAAGAAAATGAGCTGGGCCCAGAATTGGACAAAGAAAGTGGGCTGGATTGTATGTCAGAAATGATAGCATGCTTTCACTGTTCCCATAATAATTCTTAATGCCAAAGCTCATCTTTTCCCCCCCCCTTTTTAACACATTATTCTTTTTGTAAATCTTATGGACACATTTTGTGTTTACATCATTTTCATTTCCTTTTTCTTTAACCTTTGCCTTCCACCTTAGAATTGATACTGTGTGTTGGTTCCAAAGCAGAAGAACACTAAGTGCTAGGCAATGTGGGTTAGGTAACTTGCCAAGGTCACATAGCTAGGAAATGTTTCAAATCACATTTGAACCCAAGACCTCTTGTCTTTAGTCCTGGCTCTTAATTCACTGATCCACCTAACTGTCCTCATAGTATCTTCATTTCCAAAAAAACAAAAATTCCCTCTCTCTTCACTACCTGGAGTGAGTCATCCCATGGGCAAAAAATTTAAAATAGTGAGGAAAAAAAGAATTCAGCAAAACTAGTCAAAATATGACCTGAGACTAGGAGTATATGCAATGAGAGGTTTGGAGGTTGGGGATGGGGTGTCTTTCCTTTCCTTCCCTTCCCTTCTTCCTTCCTTCCTTTCTCCCTCCCTCCCTCCCTCCCTCCCTCCTTTCCCTTCCTTCCTTCCTTCCTTCCTTCCTTCTTTCCTTCCTTCCTTCCTTCCTTCCTTCCTTCCTTCCTTCCTTCCTTCCTTCCTTCCTTCCTTCCTTCCTTCCTTCCTTCCTTCCTTCCTTCCTTCCTTCCTTCCTTCCTTTTCTGCTTGATAACTGGAATTCCATAGCACTTGGGTTTTTGTTGATATGGTTCTATTTTAATGATAATAATCACTGTGCATGTTTTGTTTTGTTTTTTTTCCCTCCACTTCACTTCCCTTTGCATCTGTTCAGGTTTACTTTTCTTTTCTGGGCAGGGATGGAGGTGAGGGTGGGAGATGAGCAAACAGAACCCTATAATCTGGGTTCATAATGTAATGGAGGGAGAGAAATGGAGTCCCCCACTACCTAATTCAGGACCAGAGTATGATAGAGATGGAATGGAGCCAAAAGGTGGAGAGAGGGGATAGATTGGTTTCCTTTTCTCTTTCCCTGGTAAACCCCACTCTGGTTGCCTTCAGAATCACAGGTTACTGTTCCCTCAGAGACTGAGTTGAAATAAAGTACAGGACAGACAACAACTTCTTCCTCTCTGAGGAGAGAAGTGTAACTTTCCTCCCTCCAAACTCCAGGTCTCCCTTCGAGGATACTATGAAGCAAGCACTTGATCTAGTAAACAGCTATTTATTCTAAAGGATCACATGAAAGGTAGGGCAAGTGAGTTGGGGGATAAGGCAATAGGAAGGTGGAGAATAGGAAGTCCCTAAAGATAACAATTGGACCCCTTCTCCCCAAATCCGGCAGGATCAGACTTTATCTGCCTGAACTTCTGGGGTCAACTGTGAGAGCTGTCCTAACTTCTTATTTGTGATATCAAGTTCAAAGACTGCTCCAGGGGATAGAGAGGAAATCTTTCCAGGGTGGATAGCTTTCTGGCAAATCCTATTCACTCCTGTTTGTCTTTCCCTGGATGCTGGGGTCTGGTTTCACAGGAGGATACTCAGAGGCTCAGAGGTTCGTTCAGATCAACCTCTCTGGTGGGCTTCCCAAAGAGAAGTGAGTTCAACTGTTTGGATCTTCTCAGTTCCTCTGTTCCTTCTCCAGAATTCTCTCTCCTTCCTGCCCTTCCCCTGCTTGAGTTGGCTTTCCAGTATGATGAATCTGCTCTCCTCTCTTACAATAACCTCTCTCTAATGCTTACCCCATTGATTCTCCTTAGAACTTAGTTTCTGCTTTTGTCAAATGAAGATGTTAGACTAGCGGTCTCTAAGGTTCCTTCCAGCTCCAAACCTGGAATCTTTTTTATCTGGACTGGCTAATAAAAGCTCAGACCTTATAAGCACACCCTGCCTAATGCAGTTCCCTACCCTGGGCTAAGAAATACCTGAAGGTTTTCAAGAATTATTTTCTGTCCAATTACAGTGTGGCAAAGGCATTCCTTTGATTGGTTGCCAAGCAGGAACTGAATATGTATGTGAAGCCAGTAACCCAAAAAATCATGTTGTCTCCTTCCTTCCCCACAGTGCCAAGGGAAGAAGGTGAGGAGGCACCATGGACTCTTTCTGACCTGCCTGGGCTGCTGTCTGGGGGGACCTCGCTCTGCTGTTCCTTCTGCCTCTCTTTTGTCTGCTCTTTCCCACTCTTAGGTAAAAGAGCATTGGAGATGGGGGAGTTTCTGAACTGAGCCCAGAGCCCCACTGAAGGCCAGAGGAGCATTCTGAGGGATCCAGTCCTAAAAGCAAGGGAGCAAGCACCATATTTGAAGTCAGCTTGGTGGGGGAAATGCTGGTAGTAACCTCTTTAATGCTGAGCCCTCCCTTGATGAGAGGGGTATGGGAACCAGTGTGCTTCTGGTTGGGGGGGGGTGTTTATATTTTGGTTCTTGCTACATCTTCTCAAAAAATATTTCTTTTTTCCCCCTTCTTTTAAACCCTTACCTTTTGTCTTAGAATTGGTTCCAAGTATTGGTTCCAAGGCAGAAGAGCAGTAAGGGCTAAGCAATAGGAGTTAAGTGACTTGCCCAGGGTCACAGAGCTAGGAAGTGTTTGAGGGCAGATTTGAACCTAGGCCCTGAGCTCTATCTATTGAGCCACCTAGCTGCCCTCCTCAGCAAATATTTTCTAAGCACTGATCTGGTCTCTCTATCAGTTATGACTCCAATGAACTATTCTCTGTATAGTCAACAATTCTCCATTTTGTAGCACTGAGAACTTTTGTCAAACATCTTGCTGAAATTTGGAATTGGATTGTCTGTGGCATTTCCCTGATTTATGAGTGTAATAACTGTCAAAGAGGACTGACTAGTATGTTGTGATCTGTTCATAATACACATAATTTGCTTTTCTGTATGTTCATAATACATTGACTGATACATTCTAGAATTTTGCCTGGAATTGAAGTCAGAGTCAATGACAAGAAAACATTGACCTTTTTTTTTTAAGTTTTTTTTAAGTTGCAAACCCCCCCCCCCCCATCCAATCCTGTGACAACCTCTTGTTCTCCAAAAGTTTCAAAAATCAGTGACAACAGCTCTGTGATCATATATGCCAGGTCTTTCTTTGCTCTGGCATGAGGATTGTTCAGACTTGGTGACTTGAACTCAGGTTAGCTCACAAGGCATAGTTAGGAGAATACAGAACTAGTCAAATGACCAGATCTGTGTTTCACAATGTTTTTGTAGAGAAACTCATGCCAGATGCTGTTAAACTGTCGCATAAAAAGGCAGCAAGTACAAAGAAAGAAATCTTAACCATTTCATTCCTGGGTTAAATGGGGTCATAGGATGGATGACTGCAGTTGTCTCTACTTAGCTCAACCTTCTGGTTTGCAAAGTACAAGGAGGCATGATGTGCTCAGAAATTGAAAGCAACCTTCCCAACATAGTTTCATCCAATTTCTTTGCAGTTTATGGAGTCATTTACTAGGACTGGATGAAATGATTTCTTTCTTTCTTTTTTTTTTCTTAAACCCTTACCGTCTATACTGCAGAAGAGCAGTGAGGGCTAAGCAATGGGGGTTAAGTGACTTGCCCAGGGTCACACAACTGAAATGGTCAGAAGAAGCTGCAGAAGAGGAAGATGATCAGGACACAATTAACATTAGTCTGGGGCTTTTTGCTGTTGTTATTGATTAGTCACCTGGTAGTTTGTAGACATAAACCATACACTGAAACACCACCAGCCTGCCCTTATCAGGGAGAGACTTCAAAGACACTGTATCACCAAATCTGGCCTCAAAGAGGAGCTAAAGTCTAGCAGATGGCAAAAAGAGAGACCCTAGTGGTAACTCTGAAGCCAGTGGAGATGCCCACCAGAGTCAATGCAATGGGGAGTAATGCTCTGATATCACTAGAGGACTCAGCAGCTCCGTGAATTGCTCCAGTTGAGGATATGTCACAGCCAAACATGCCTCTCCATGTGTATCGGGGTACCTGCCATGAATGTGCCCAGGTCACAAGTGTTTTCTGTGTAGGTGCCTTCTCCTACTAGTAGTGTAGTAACTTGTGGAAGCAGATACTCTGTGAGTGCATGGGGGGGGGGTCTTTTCTCATCACTTTACTCACTAGCTGACTGATTAAATAGATATACCTTTTGCTTTGAGCTAATGTGGTGCAGCAGATAGAGTGTTGGACCTTAGGTCAGGAAGACCTGAGTTCAGACTTAATGTCTTCATGATCCTTACGTTTCACGTTACCTCTGTTTGCTTTAGTTTCCTTATCTATAAAATGAAGATAACAGTAACACGTACTTCCCCAAGGTTGTTGTGAGGATTAAATGAAATAATATCTGTAAAACGTTTTGTAAATCTTAAATAGCATCGCATAAATGCTACTTATTATTAATGGTAATAATGAATTAATGATAGTTAGTGGTAATGAATTCTCTGGGTGATTAATCAACTATGATGTACAGAGTACATTCGATCTGAAGTAACTTTGTGGAGGATGTATATCTAAGGAGTGTTCAGGTGCTGAAAGGGAATGAAATCCTAAGAGTCCATTTGTAGAATGATGTCAACCTAAAGGAAGGACTCTTTCTGATGGGGTTCTCATCTTCCCACCTGGGTTTCATCTTTTTATGAACTATTTTGGTTTTTATCCTTCCCAGTTCAAAGATAATTCTCTTTGGCAGAGGAAGGGATGGCAAAAATAAAATTTGAGTTGTTCTGCCCTCTCTCCATGACTTACTATTATCATCCCATCCACCCCTACTGGCAGCCCTATCCTTTCTTTGATCTTTTTCTTGCCTCCCCAAACCTTCCACCCTTTTTTGTTGTTATCAATAGTCCTCAGTGCTATACCACTTATCATTTTTATGAGGACACTGGAGCCTGGAGAGGAAAGTGACTTCCCCAAGCTCATGCAGCAATTCAGGGTCACTTCATTGGGAGTGTGGGAAAATTTATGCAAAAACAAGATCACTGAGTACAAGGCAGATCCCATGACCCTCCAGGGATCCTAGAGTAATTTTCTTTAAATGTGAATTTGGAACTAAACATTAGCTGTTTTCCTGGAGAGAATAATAAGAGTTGATGTTTATATTTCAGTTTTAAAGTCTTATGGGCTTTTATAGTATTATACATATATACACATATATGTATATTTATATATTTATTTAAACACTTACCTTCCATCTTAGAATCTATACTATTTATTGGTTCCAAGGCAGAAGAGCAGTAAGGGCTAGGCAATGGGAGCTAAGTGACTTACCTAGGGTCATACAGCTAGTTAAGTGTTCGAGGTCAGATTTGAACCTAGGACCTCCTGTCTCTAGGCCTGGCTCTCAATCCACTGAGCCACCCAGCTGCCCCCTTATATTATTTTATATTGACAAAACACCATGTAAGGAAGGCAGTGATTATTACCCCATTATACAGATGTAGAAATTAAAGTTAAGAAATGTGACACTGCTTGCCCAAAGTAATACAGAGGTGTCTGGTAGAATCCCTGCTAGTTATTGCAAAGACTATACTCAAAACTGGGCCTCCTGATTAAGTCTGTTGCTTTTTAATGCACCTTAACTTTTCCCTGTGTCTAGTCTTATGCTAGGAGATTTTCAGGCACTGCATATTTTCCCACCTCAAATCCTGCCCATGCTCAATTTCAGAGGCTGCCAACTATTCTGATCCAGGAGTTGATGATGCCCAGACCAGTGGAAAGAACATAGGGAAAACTAGAGAGAGGGGGAAGGGGGAAGAGCAGAAGAATAGGCAAGGAAATAATGTCTCCCAAGGAAAGGCCAACTCAGTGGACCCCGTGTTTCCCTCCACAAACTCTCTGGAGGTCCAGGGCTGAACTGGTGCAAACTACCTTTTATCTATTGCTCCTCTCCACCCACTCTACCCCCTACCTCCATTCCTCTTCTCAATCAACAGTTTCTCCAGCCTTGGCTCCCTCCCTGAAAACAGCAAATTTTCCGTTCTGGGCAGCTGGCTTCCTGTCAGTTCTTCCCAGGACAATTGGATGGGAGACACATTTTTCTGGCTAGTTTGCTGTTCATTTGTTGGGTTCCATTCTGATCCTCAACCCTCTGCCTAAGCCTCAATTACAGATTCCTCAGGACTAGAACTGCTCTAAGTTCAGTGGGGTTCGGGGAGAAGCCAGAGCTAGAGCAAGTGTCTCAGAGAAATGAAAAGAATGAGATGTCCTGGAAGAGGTTTTGGGACAAGTTTTTGTTTTCCAGGACCTCTGCTGGCCCACCCTCACTATTCTGGGAAATTCTGGGTGGAGCTAGGTGGCTGGTTTGATCCAAATCCCTAAATCCAAACTTCATTAAGACCATGAAGACGTGCAAGCCCTCTCTGGTAGCAAGGAGTGAGGCAGGCCCTGGGGAGACATTTGACTGTCCAGAGATTTATCACTTTTTCCATAACAGTTCCCATCCCTTCAGGATGGAAAGTTCTGCCCTTGGGCCGAATGCAGAATGGGACCTTCTGAATTTGCTGAAGTTCTCCAAGGCAAATCTTGGAACCCCAGAGAGGAGAAGCCTCCTCCTTCATACTTCCTCTGTGTTGAGGATGTCCCTCTTTTACGCACTTGCTTTCCTCAACCTGGCAGCTTTCCCTCTGGACATGCTCCAGGTTTAGGCAGTGTGATGGAGTAAGAAATTGCCACTGCTAGAACTCCTACCACGCCAGTATTGCTACTATGTCAGATTCTATTTCGATAGCATTTTAAAATTTGAAAAATGTTTTTCCTTATTACAACCTTGTGTGTGAGGTAGTGCATGCAAGTATTAGTATCTTCATTGTACATGCCAGGAAACCGAGTCACAGAGAGATAGGTGTGAATTATAGAAACAGAAGTTCTTGGAGTTGGGAGGGATCCAGTGAGGATGAGCTCATTCAGACTCTTCATTTTACAGTTGGGGAGGCAGAGGCTGGGAAGATGATATGATTTGCCTGCAGTCACACAGCTAGTCAATGGCAAACTCGAAGATTCAAACTTAGGCCTCCTAGGCAGAGCCAAGATTGTAGCTTAGTAGCAGTGAAAGCTGGAACCACTCTGAGAGTCCTCTCAAACCAAATGTAGGCCTCCTGATTATTAAAACTAGGGGTCTTCTACACTATGCTTGCAGTCTTTCCAGAAGAGCCTGAGATGTCAGGAGAACTGGTTGGAGATCTGATTCTAACACTTACAAAAAGTGCTTAATTTCTCCAAACCTCAGTTTCCCTACCTATAAAATGAAATGGGGATAATAACACTTGCCTGTTCTTCCTTACAGGTTTGTGGTGAAGAAAATACTTTGTAAACAATAAAGTGCTACCTAGAAATGGGAGTTGTTGAGTCATCATCATCATTTCTGATAAAACATGGTAGCCAAAAGTGGAACCAAAATTCCAGATAGTCTCTGATGACCCTCACTTCCACTCTCATGCCCAATAGAACATGTTTGGACAGGGCCCTAACCCAAAAGAAAGAAACTAATGAGTGGAATTGCAACTTGGATAGGAAAATGGAAGCAAAAGATATTATAGCTGGGTAGTCTTTAACTGAGCTTGACTCACAGGGTGCGGGTGACCACGTTCTGTCCTCTGAAAGGAAGGAATCCTAGAGAAATATGAGATGCTGCTATCAAGGATGGGTGGTAGGTAGGGTGCTGACATCTCTCTAAGGTCAGGCTTAGGCTGGACCAGACAGGGAAGAACATGCCTGGAGGAAGAGAGCTCAGCTTTCAGCAGGGCCAGATAGGAAACCTCTTCTGGGTAGGGGAGGCAGTTAGGGAGAAACCAGGGAAGGGCCATGTTGGGGTGAGGAAACAAGTGAAAACATGGCCACGACCTTGGCATTGGTGGAATATAATAAATCTAATAATAGTTCAAATTTCTCTAGTCTTTTAAGATTTACAAAATCCTTTCTTAAGCTCCCTGAGGTTGGTATCATAAGGATTGCACTGTCCATTTTATGGATGAGGAATCTCAGCCTCATGTCAGAAGGTTTGTTACAAAGCTAGTAAGCCTTGTGTCTAGGCCTGGGACTCAGCAGTACTGCCTCCAAATCCAGGGCTCTCTTCTACTACTACTAACATCTTTCTAGAGCATTTTAAGGCTTACAAAGCACTTTCCTCCCCATGTATTAAGTAGGGATATCACTGTTTATCTATCTATCTATCTATCTATCTATCTATCTATCTATCTATCTATCTATCTATCTTTTTTTTACCTTTCTGTTTTAGAATAAATATTGTGTATTGGTTTCAAGACAGAAGAAAAGTAAAGATTAGGCAGTTGGGATTAAGTGGCTTACTCAGGGTCACACAGTGAGGAAGATTTGAACCTATGATCTCTAGGCCTCAGTCTCAAACCACTGAGTTATCTAGCTGCTTCTGCTTATGTTTTTTCTTAAAGTTAGGAACCATCTTTTGATTAGCACAGTGCTTTGTCTATATTGAGCTAACACTTGTAAAAGGGAATTCTTTATTCTCTGTGTCTACTTTGAATTTACACTTCAACTCTTTTAGTACCTCTACTAAGTAAAGAGAGCTCCACCCTTTTAACCCAATCAGTCAGAAATGAGTGAATCCCATGATAAAAAAGGTTTACACCTTCAGAGGCCTATAATAAGAATGAACACCTCCAGAGGTGAGAAGTGGATCCCACAAGACACTGAGCCTCCTCTCTCCCCCAGAGTGCTGGGCAATTTGGAAGCTGTGTTTGGCCCCTGTGAAGAGAGGAAGGGACAAGAAGCCACTATAAAAGGCCCTGAATTTCTGGGGCTGGGTGGCTTCAAGAAGGAAGTTGGCTTCAAGAAGAGAGTTGACTTCAGGAAGAGTCAGCTTCAGCAGTCATCTTCAGCTCCAGTTGTCTTGACCTGCCTCTTGGCAGGAACTTGGGTGAGTGAATAGCTGGCTTTCCATTCCTGACTTCCAGAGAGAGTTTAACTTTGTTTGAGAGGGTTAACAAGTTGTGCCTGACTGAGTCTAGCACTGGAACAATATTTAGTGTGATAGGCTAGACATCTTCTCTATTCCTTTTTTTGTATTTCTCTACTCTTTCCATCTCTTTTGTAAATAAAAGCTATTAAAAGTCATTTTGACTTTGAGCTATAATATTTTAAATTAGTAACTACTATATTATTTATAATTTTCATATATTTTAGTCAAACCATTAACATTTAATTCCTACACCCAGCATATAGTATGTGGTTCATAAATGTTTCACTGACTGACTTTGCTGCAGGAGCTGTCATGTTACCTTGGTGAGGGATTAGGGATGGTGGGTATATCCTATTTCCCTGTTCTCTCTACCTTCTCTGGAAGCTGAAGACTCACTATGTCTCTCTACCCTCCACTTGTTTTCTAAGCAAACAAGTCATGTCCCTGGGCTGCAGCAAAGGTCACAGAGCATTAGAACTGGAAGGAAACTTAGAATATAGAACACAGAATGTAAGAAATGGAAGGGATGGCTAGATTAGATTGTGGATGGTCCAATCATTGAATGGACAATTTAGACCACAGGGTAGAAGAGGCTTTTAAGGTTACAGAGTATTGCTGTGGTTCAGTCCTGTCCCATTCTTTATGACTCCATTTGGGATTTTCTTGGCAAAGATGCTGGATTATTTTGCCATTTTTCCCCCTGCTCATTTTATAGTTGAAGAAACTGAGGCAAACAGTTAAATGACTTACTTAGGGTCACACAGCTAATAAGTGTTTTAAGTTGGATTTGAATTCAGGTCTTCTTGACTCTAGACTTGGTACTTAATCCGTTAAGAAACTGAGCTGCAGAGAGGGGGGAAAACCTTTGCCTAAAGATATAGTGAAGGGGTAGGTAGGTGGCTCAGTGGAAGAGATATGGGAGATCCTGAGTTCAAATCCTACCTCAGATACTTCCTAGCCATATGTCCCTGGATAAGTCACTTAACTACTATTGCCTAGCCTTTAACACTTGTCTGCCTTATAACCAATACATAGTATTGATTCAAAGTTAGAAGGTAAGGGTTAAAAAAAAAAGACCGAGTTTCTAGTAAAAGATCTCTAAACCACTATAAACTTTGTACCCTCTTAATGTCCCTTTTCCCTCTAATTCTCAAGTGAAGTTTAGTTTCAAAAGAGACTATCTTGGAGAGATTAAGGGAAGGACTTTTGGCCAAACATATGATAAATGAACTGAGGGAATCTGGACCCTTCAAAGCCTAGGCGGGGGCTGGTGGCACTGGTAACAGAAGGGCAATTTCCCCAGCTGATGTGGGATTTGAGTCTTTTAGGGAAACTAGAAATCCCCTCAGCTCAACTGGAAGTCTGGCTCCTGCCTTCCTAGAACACAGTCCATCTAGCACTTCCCAGCATATGAGGGATCCCTTATACAGGTTACCCTAGGACCAGGTGGGCTTCCCCATGCTCTCCAAGGCAGTGATCCCTTCAAAAGCTGCCCACCCAGCCTTCCCCTGATGGAAATATGGGGATAGATTGACCAGCTCCAAAAGCTTCTCTGCTTTCAGCCCTTTCCAGTCACCAATGGGTTGGCTCATCATTCCCTCCTTCATCTCAGGCGGGGTCTGCTGGGTTTATTATCTGGGTTACATTTTTCTGGGTTTGATATCATTCTTTCCATTCTCCCCGCCGCTGCTGTCTCCTGCCAACTTTCCACAATTACAGCTGGGCTCCACCCCTCTGGCTCAAGGCTCCATCAGGCTCCTGGGTCTATTAGCTCCCTCTGCCTGGATGGGCCAACCTAAGGCTAGGAAGGAGGAGGGGCAGGGAAGGTGGACAATAATTCTCTGTTCTAAAGGTCCTTCCAACTCTTCCGTCCTATGTTCAATGTCTTCAAATTTCTTCTAGATCTACATTCAAATGCTCTTCCAGCTTGGACGCTATGCAATGAGCTCCCCATCTAGCTATTCTCTGTTCTAAGAACCTTACTTTGCTAACATTCAATTTTTTTTTAATCTTTATAATCTCCAACATTCCATGTTCTAACATCCCTTTGATGTTTCAAATTCTGTATTCTAAATTTCCTTTCAGGTAATAGTAATAGCCAGCATTTTTAGGAGGTTTTAAGGTGTTTAAGGATATCTAGGTGTGAGAGCAGATAGAGTGCAAGGTTTGAAGTCAGGAAGACCCATCTGACCTCAGACATTAGCTCTGGGACCCTGGGCAAGTCACTTACCCCTATTTACCTCACTTTCCTCATCTGGAAAATGAGTTGGAGAAGGAAATGGCAAACCCCTCCAGTATCTTTGCTAAGAAAACCTCAAATGGGGTCAGGAAGTGTTAGATGCGACTGAACAACCACTACGAAGTTTTCAAAGCACTTTACATATGTTAATGAATCTGATCCTCCCAACTCCAGCAGGTAAGCCCAGTTATTATCACCATTTTATCTAGAGGTAGTTAAACTCCAGTGTTCCTGATTGTTAAGTCTCACACTCTCTCCACCATCCAACCGAGGCAATATGCTATGTTCTAAAAATCTTTCTATTACTAATGTTCTAAAGTGCCTTCTGGCTGTTACCTTATGTTCTAAAGTTCTATAATTACTGTTCTATGTTCTGAGGGATCTTCTAGCACACATCCTCTGTTCTAAGGATTCCTTTGTCATAAACATCCTATATTCGAAGATCCTTATCAGGTTTTCTACTGTGTGTATGTGAGGAGGGGGTGAGAAGGGAAGGATGAGTTCCATCCAAGGATTCTGGGTGCCTGCTGTAGCTGCCAGCTTACTTGTATCATTTCAGGGGCAGTAAAGATACTTATGCTGAAGATGTCTGGGGTGGATTTAGAAGAGGGGTGTGTGTGTGTGTGTGTGTGTGTGTGTGTGTGTGTGTGTGTGTGTGTGTGTGTGTGTGTGAATATGGTGGAGGAAGGACTTTTGCCTTAGGACAGGATTAGAGTCAGTACCCATCACAAACTCCATTCCCCTTATCCCAACAAGAGACAGTAATTCACTGGGGCCTCTCAAGTCCATTCTAGCTGGAAACTCCATATTTGGCTGATCTTGGCCCTGGAACCATTCTCTCCTCTTCCCAACCCCCATCAGCCAGATGTTGGGCTGCTTCCAATCTTCCCCACATCTGGGGTTGTCAGGGAGGGGAACCCTGGCACCTTCCATTAGAGTTGGTAGATAGGCAGCATTTTATAATGGAAAAAGCATGATCCTAGGAAGTTTGTCACAAGCCCACTATGTGACTTTGGGTGAGTCCTTCTCCTTTCTAAGTTTCGGATTTCTTCTCTATGAAATGAGTGAGTGGGACTGGATAATTTCAACTCAAATATTCTATTTTCTAAAGACTCTTCTTTTTCCAACAATCTATTCCTTTCAGTTCTAACATGCTCTTGAATTTTTCTAATCTGTAAAATAGGTTACTAAGACAGAACTGTACCAAATGTTGTCAGGGCTTTTTGAGGCCAGGGGCTGGCATGCTCCAGTTTCTTCATTACTTCTAGCCCAAGCTGAACACACAGCTATAATTCCATATGTTCTTATTGCCCAGATAAATGAATTTGAGTATCCTAGGCCAACCAGAGGTCTAGTTTGGGAAGTATTATTGATGGAGCCAGATTTAGGAAGGGGAGAAATAAATCCTTTAATTGTCTCTCTCTCTCAATCTCTCTCTCTCTCAGATTCTGTCCTGACTTAAAAAAAAGGAAAAGTAGGTCTCTGAGCAGACACAGCAACTAATGGATGGGAGTATTAGGTCTGCTTTATTGCAGGAACTTCTGGGACCATAATTGGCTGGAGAGCTTGGTGATGAGACAGGTAATACAAAAAAAGGTATAAATGGTGCCATATATCTCCTCCTGCCCATCCTGTCTCCAGCTAGGGAGTTCTACTCCTGTAAAGGATGGTTTTATTGGCCTTATTGGCTACCACCTGTTGTTTCCCTTAGCTTGCTACCTACCTACTGCTCCTGAGAGTTCAGGGCTGGCAGTTGGATCACTTGGTCAACATTGGCACTCTCTATCCTGATTCCCAGGCAAAGCAGAGGTGCCAGTACTCCATTCTTTGGATGAACCAGACCACACTGGCTTCCCTATTTTGGGGTATGAACAGGGAGGGGGCCTCATAATATTGGAGAATACATCTAGGTTCACCCCCTTAGACATAGACTATCCTTTCCAAATTGCCTTGTCCTCTGAAGGCTTGGAATCTCTCTCCTTCCAATGTGAAATCATTCTGGTTGGTCATGTCAGTGATATTTGGAGGATAAGATAATAGGTTCAGTGCAGGAGGGAGGTGGCTATAAGGATGGGGAAAGTGGCTAGAGGAACATCTGGAGCTATTCCAGGTACCTCCCTTCTCCCTCTTACATTCTTGAAGCTCAGTGATGTTGAGCCTAGTGTCAGAGCACAGACAAGTCATGGCAGGACTTGGATCGGGCCTTTAGTGCTAGCTTCCTGTTGTTTCGTATGGCCAGCCGGGCCAGGAACCGTCGGGCCCTCTGGCTGAGGCTCTTGGGGCGAGGGTCTGGAAGACGGGGCCCATTAGCTTCTTGATCCAACTGACGCAGGCGGATCTGGCGCACAATGCCCTCGAAAAGCTCAGTCACATTGTGCTGGAGGGCTGCTGATGTCTCAATGAACTTGCAGTCGAATACCACAGCACAAGCCCGTCCCTCTAGAGTGGAAGGAAGGAGACCAAAGAAGTAACATGGAGAAGAAAACAGAGACAAAAAGAGGAAGAAAAAGGGAGAGGATGGGAGAAGGCAGAAAAGAGAAAGAGGAAGAGAAAAATAGACCATAGTGGGGCTTCAGAGGACAGCAAAGAGGAGAAATAGGGGTTGAAGTTGGAGGAGGAGAAGGAACAGGAACACAAAGGAAAAGAGAAAAAAAGCAGATGAGTAAGGGGAACAGCAAAAGAAGAGAACAGAGAAATTTGGAGGAGAAGCAAAGAGAAAAGAGGAAGAAGTGATTACAGAGAGAGTTCCATGCAGAAAAAGAAAGAATGGAAAAAGGGCAGGCAGATCTATAATCAGCAATTTTGGTGCTTGGGCAAACATCTAAAAAAATGCCCAGAGAGCAAACAGAAGAAACTGTGTCCCCATATGTGGTTTTTTTTTTTAACTCTTATTTTCTTCCATATTAGAAACAAATAAGGGCTAGGCAATGGAAGCTAAGTGACTTGCCCAGGGTCAACTGGCTAGGAAGTATTTGAGGCCAAATTTGAACCCAGGACTTCTGTCTCTAGGCCTGGCTCTCAGTCCACTGAGCTACCCAGCTGCCCCCCTCAGATACACTTTTAATGACAAATTCAGTTTGGGATGTGAGATGGAGAGAAACTTGGACACAAAGGCTTGTGTAGGAGAAATATTCTATAATACCAGTCCCTATGGGTGAAGGTCCTAGGATACTTATAAGACTGCTGTTTGGGGAGGCTGCAGCCTGGAGGAAGAAGGGCCCAGCAACTTTACCTGGGAGGAGAGTGTCTGAAATTCCATAGATTTCTTTCTTTTCTTTTTTTTTTTTTTGTTATGGCTCTGACAGAGTGGGTTTGCCACTTCAGCTTAGTCCCAGTCAAGGCCAGGGGCTCAGGGTCACCCTGGAAAGTGGTAGCAGAAGAAAAGATGGAAAGGGAAATAGCAGAGCATGTCTACTATGCAGATTGAGGCCCTACCCCTCACCTTCCACAGAGACTTCGCGACAGCGCACCAGGTCTGCCTTATTCCCCACTAGGATAATGGGAATGTTGTCTGCTTGGCGGGTCCTTCGAAGCTGGATGCGCAGCTCAGAGGCACTCTCAAAGCTGCTTCGGTCTGTGATGGAGTACACGATCACATAGGCACTGCCCACTTGTAGGCAATAATCACGGTGCCAGCTGTTCTCATCCTACATAGGAAGAGATTAAAGTCATCTTCTCAGATGCCTCTTGGGCCTCCCAAGTGAAGGAAGGGGATGATCATTCTCTTGGGCAAGAAGGGAGGAGGATGGATATTCTTGAGGGGCTTATGGTTCACTGGGAAAAACCTCAGCTCCGGAGCAAATAAGTCTGAGTTTGGATTCTGGCTCTGCCATTGACTCACTGTATGATGTTGGACAAGCCACTTCCATTTTCTTGATCTCAGTTTTTGCCCCTGGAAAAGGAGGGGGGTTGAGCTAAATGGTTTCTAAGGTTCCATCCAGCCCAGACATTATATGTTCTAAGGTCCAACAAATGTTAAATAGTTCTATGGCAGTTCCATTTTGGATGTTTGGATATCTGAGGATCTTTCTATTTGCTTTTGCTGAGGCTCAGGGCTCCCATGCTTCTAGAATTCCCAAGACGCTTCCCTTAGGGCTACCCAGGCTTTCCCTGTCCCCTGCTCCATACCCTTTTCTCTGACTCCCAGGTGTCCATAAGTAGCAGTGTCATGTCCTCACCATCCACAGACAGGGTCCTCTCATACACATCCTCTGGAATAGAGGGGACAGTCTGGTCTCAATGGGGTTTAAGGATAGGGTGATGCTGAACTCAGAGAGAGAGAGAGATGGAAACTCTTAGGTTCTATGGCAGACATTGGGAATAATTAAAAGAAGACATTGGTCATCTCTTTTAGAGCTATAAGACACCTTGGAAAACATCTAGTCTAACCTTCTCAATTTATAGATGGGGATACTGAGGCCTAGTGAAGGGAAAAGCCTCATCCAAGGCCACACTTTGAGTCCACAGCAGAGTTAGGACTCAAAATCCAAGTCCAAAGTTCTTACCTTATGAGTTGGGACAAAGGCTAGAGAATCCAATCTTAGCTGAGGTCCTTTTACCTCGAGTTCTCAATAGATATTTTTCCTAGATTTCTACTTCTGATCACCCATAGAGCGCAAGTTTGCTAGTTATAAAGCTGCCTGGGGGATTAGTGTCTCCCATTCTGGACAACAGGCTCCTTGACACTCTGCTAATTATACAACTTCCTAGCCTTCCTTCAGAGAAAGGAGCCTGACTTCAGATCCTGGTTTTGCTACCATTAGGTTGTGAGACATGGAGGTCTTTGATATGATTTTGATGTCCACCTGTATGAAATGGATTAGGGATCATATTCTTGCCCTCCCCCTGCCATGATTGGGAAGCACCTCTCACAAGTGAAATTATAAAAATACCCCAGAACCAGAGCGTTAGACTAATGATCATTTAGTTCAAATTCCCCATTTTACAGTTGGGAAAACTGAGGCAAAGAGAGGAGAAGTGATTTATATTTACTTATGGTCACATATCTGGTATGTGTCAGGGCCAGGCCTTGAGCCAAGGTCTTTTTTTTTTTTTTAGATTGAGTTTCCTATTTTGCCCAGGCTGGAAGTGCATTGTCAGTCCCATTACTGATTAACGTGGGAGTTTGGATCCGCTCTGTTTCTGACCTGAACTGATTTTGCCCCTCTTAGGCAGACTGATGGCTTCCTGTTCCCAAGCAGTTTGCCATATTGGTGTTGCTTGGTTTGGGCACCTAATTGGCTCAGTCCAGCCTCAGCTTCCCTAGCAGCAGGGAATAAAGGTGTGTGCCAACTTGTCTGGCGCCAGCTTCAATGCTTCTCCCATTACATTATACTGTCCCACTTTAAATGTTTGTTTTGTTGGACTGAAGGAGGAATGCAAAGGGGCACTATTCTCTGTTTGCTCCTTGCTAAGTTAAGACAAAACTTCTCCCTGGCCCAAAGACAGTAGAATTGTGGAGGATTCCTGGTAGGGTTCCCTTCTCTTAATATTAATTTTATTATATCATTTATTATATGCAAACTTATCGATGTTCCACCTATTCCATGGTAACTGGGTGGCAGAGTAGATAGAATAGATAGAAGACTGAAGTTCCTGACTTCAAATCTGGTTTCAGGTTCTTACTAGCTGGGTGACCCTGGGCAAGTCATTTAACCCTGTTTGCCTCAGTTTTCTCATCTATAACATGAACAAGAAAAGTAAATGGCAAACCACTTTGGTATCTCTGCCAAGAAAACTTCAAATGGGGTCACAAAGAGTCAGACATGACTGAAAACAACAGAACAACAAGATTACATGTGAACATATCAATCTAATTATTATATGAAGGGATTTGACAATGTCTTTCCTATGTCATCTCTTTGGACAAGTCATTGAGATGTGGGATAGATGACAGTATAGTTAGGTGGGTTCAGAATTGGACCCAAAGAATAGACCACGGCTACCTAGAGCAGTGATGGTGAATCTTTTAGAGACGGAGTGCCAGGCCCTGCCCCCCCCCCCCCAGTGCTATGCATCCCTCCCCAGACCTAATGCCATGCCTCCCCCCTAAGTGTTGGGAATGCCCCCTCTTACTCCACACAGAGGAGAGAGGAAGTGCTCCCATTGGCTGCTGGGCAGAGGGGTGGGGATGTGAAAAAATGTCTTCAGGTGAAGTGGAGAGGGGGAGGGGAGCAGATCCACCCAAGTTCCTCTGTCTTTCTAGTAACCAACTTAGGGATGGGGGTGGGGAAAGGACTACCGTGTGCCCACAGAGAGCGCTCTAAGTGCCATCTTTGGTTTGCTATCACTGGCCTAGAGGAAGTTTCTGGGGGAATAACCCAAGATCTGTTCTTGGCTTTAGGCTTACCAATGATTTGAAGGAAAGCATAGACAACATGCCTTTCAAATTTGCAGATAGCGCAAAGCCAGAAAGTGTAGCTAACAAGTGGGATAAAAAGGCTAGAGTGATGAACTAAAACTAATCAAATTTAATTTAATAGGAAAAAATATAGCCTATAAATATGTTTAAAAATAATTTGTCCAAATATAGATCAGGAGAGGGATGATTAGATAATAGTTTATGTGAAAAAGATCTAGGGATTTTAGGAGTCTGTATGCTAGTTAAGAATCATTAACATGGCATGGCCTAGCAGTAAAAAAAAAGCAGATGACTGACCTCAGGCTACATTAAGAGAAAGGGTCCTGAATGAAACATGGAAGTTTCTACTCTTTCTAGTCAAGACCAGACCTGAATGGTAGTGTTCAAGTATGAGTACCATATTTTAGGAAGAACACTGATAAGCCAGAGGACATCCAAGAGGAGGAAGATGGTGAAAGACCTGGAGGCCATTCCCTAGAAGAATAGTTAAGCTGGAGAAGAGGAGGCTTGGGGAGAAATAATCCCTCTCTTCAAATATTTGAGTGGCTCTTACATGGTAAAAGGCGAAAGATTTCTTGATCTGAAGAGAAACTAGAGTATAGAGTAGTTATTATATGGAAGAGAGATTGGACTTGTTCTTTAGAACAATAAGGGTTCTGTGTTTACAAAACAGAAGTAGAAACTAGCTGAGAAGCAGATTTCAGAGCAGAAGGAAAGGCTTCCTAACATTCAGAGCTGACTCAAAGTAAAACAACTTGTCTCTGGGAGCAGCCGGCTTCCTCTTGCTGGAATTCTTCAGTACTGAGACTGAATGACAAATTGATAGGGAACAATCAGGGAAGTTGTGGAAGGAATGACTATTCAGCTCTGAGTTGAATTAGAGATCTCTGCAATTCGACAATGTCAACTGGTGATTTTGTGATCTGCCTGTATCTCGAACCTACTTTTTACATGCAAATATAGGATGTTCCAGAAGTCTTTGTGTGACTTTTATACTATTAAAGTTTAAAATTTAAAAGCCCTTCTATAATTCCATCTCCCCGCTACCATTTCCCCATCTTAAGAGTCTTACCTCCCTGATGCTCCTGTAGGTCTCGATCTTGTATGCCAGCAAAAAGGTTTGCCAGGCTGGTCTTCCCTACCCTGGGGTCTCCAAGGAGCACTACCCGGTATAGGGAATCACCAGAGTCGCTGGAGTCTGAGGACCAGTTGTCCAGGGCAGGTGAAGGGGGCCGAGCCGGGGGATTGAGAGAGGATGACTGGCAGAGCTGGGGGTGATTCAGTCTCCTGGGGGGCTTTGGGGCCAAAAGACCTGACCTAGACTTTGGTGCTATGCACAATGGGGTGCTGGACCGCCTCCTCAGGACTGTCTGGGGATCCTGCTGGTTGTTCAGTGTCATCTTGGAGAGAACAGGTGACATTTCCTGTGAATGAAAGGCTGGGCAGAGAGGTCACTGGCTTCCCTCCTTGGTCCATTTTGTTCTAAGGGTAGACCTGGGGTCTAATGGACTTAGGGATTTCTTCTAGCCATAGGCCCAGGGAACATATACATTCACCACCAACATTTCATAATTGTACAGAAACAGCACCCAGGGGCCAAGAATCATACACAAATGCCAGGAACACACATGCACACAGAGTTAGGTCCAGGTAGTCACAAGAAGATACACATCTATGATTATGCCCACATGGAGACACACATTTACAATTATTTTCCTACACACAGAACCACAACCTGCGGTGCTTCACACAAGAAAGTTGGGAAGGAAGGAAAGGAGAATAGGGAAGCCGGTGGCCGGAAGGAGGGGTCGGCTAGTGGGTCGGTAACTGGAGACCGCGAGTGTCATGGGAACCGCGTCTCTGACCCGCCGCCCTCATAAAATATTCAGGAGTAGCTGGGAAAGCTTCGGGGTGACCCATGGGGCTGCTTCCAGCTGTTGAAGAGGGGAAGAGATCCGTCCTGGGATAGCTGAATTGCGGGGAGTTGGGGAGATATTCTCCCGGAGCCCGTCTGTGGCAGCCTGAGATTGGAGCAGGGCCAGATAGTCCCTAGCACCAGCTCCATTCTCCAAGAAGGGAGAGGCACCCAGTGACGTTTTCTATCCAAAGTTTTGAGAATCTCCTCCCCAGCCCCTAAATCCTAAATCCCAGCTCTAAGGACCCACTTCCCCCTGCCTCCTAACAGTAAAGGCTCTGTTTTGGGTCCTCCCCTGACTGTGAAGGTATTAGGATCCTCCATCCCTTGTAGCTCCGGGATCCCACCTACGTCCCATTTCTCTGCGCCCCGCTCTGCCCCAGGCCAGGAGCATGTGTGGGTGTGGTGGGGAGGTGTGGGGTGTAGGGGGGGAGGGTGTGTGGTGCGTGTGTGAGTGTTGGGAAGGGGTGGAGGTGCCCAGGTCAACTCTTTCCTAAACTTTCCCCAACTTTTCCCCGGCTTCCACCCCGTCCCCGCCCTGCGCCAGCTGGCGCCCGTACCCCGGCGCTGGGGGGCTGGGGCTCCGCTCCGCCTTTGGGGCACCCCCCGAGCTTCTGTCACCGCCGGTATCGTTGAATCCCTTGCCGGCAGATCTTCCTGGCCTCCCCAGAGCCGCCCTGCAGCCCCACCGTCCCAGGCCGAGAAGGGGAGGAGCTGCTACCGCTGGAGCCCTCCTCCGGCTCCGCCCAGATCCCTGGTCCCCATCGGAGGATTTCAGTCTTTCTCCCTGGCAGTCCAGCCCTGGCAAACGGCCCTAACTCCGTGCCCAGTCCACTTAGCAATCCTTAACCCTAAAGACAAAGACAAAACTGTAAAGGGAGCACATTTATATATCTTGTTCCTTTTGCCTTTTCTTCCTCACCAGGAAAGACAAAAGTCTGACTGAGGACTCTTTGGGGCTTGTAAACTCCGGGCTCCAATTTCCCTCGCCCCCACCTCCTGACACCTAGTCCCGGAATTTGGGTATTTAGTGGGAGCCGAAGACAACTGGCGCAACTTCTGTCTTGAGAGAGCCACAGGGGATGTGGAACTCCAGCGCACCCTCATTAATCATCCCTCTATGCAAAGGGTGAAGCTAAGGGGTCTCTAGGCATGACCACGTCACCCAGCTTCCCAGTCTCCATGCTGGGGCCTGGGAGAGCTTGCCTAAGAAGGCAAGGTCTGACATATTCCCTAGTTACTCGAATGACCCCTTTCTTCACCTTTAGGGGTAGATAAAACTGTCTGGCCTCCTTTTCTGTGATAGTGGGTGAGGCCTGGACCAGGCAGGTGAATAAAGAGTGGGAACTCTCTGCTGGGTGTTGGGAGCAAATACGTGGGATGAGCGAGCATGGAGATGCCCCTCAACCCCATTATGCCAATGGACTCCACCTCTCCATCCTAGGAGGGAGAAGGAACTATTTTCTGGGTCCCAGACTCCCTCTATCTCCAAAGTGTGTAGTGAGGGAATGGCAGAAGGAGAGGACATCTCAATTGCAGGAGAGGACATCTTCAGTAGTTGAACATTAAATGCTATCTTGTTCTTCCCCTTTATTTTTTATGTTAATTTATTTTTTGGTAAAATTTTTTTTTTAGTTTTATCCTATCTTATTTTAATAACAAATTTACACCAAGTTTTCCAAATCTCCCCTCCACTTTTAAGAGTGGTAAGAGCTAGGCAATTAGGATTAAGTGACTGGCTCAGGTTCACACAGCTAGAAAGTGCCTGAAGTCATATTTGAACTCTGGATCTTCTGTCTCACAGGCCTGGCTTTTTAGCTATTTACCTGCCCTCCCCTCCACTTTAAAGAATTGATCTGAAGGTATTTTTCATCTACCTATCCTGAGGGTGCTACCCCAAGCACAAATATTTTTAGTTCTGGCTCTGCTTAGAGGTCATCCAGTCCAGCTCCATCAATTTGCAAGTGAAAACATTGAGGTTCAGAGTGGTTAAGTGATTTGCTCAAGGTTACAAGGATAGTAGGTGGCAGAGCCAGGACTTCAGGCAGCATCCTTTAGCTTCCAGTAGAATGTTAGCTTCTTGAGAATTAGGAATGTTTTATTTTTGTCTTTTGTTTCTAGCCCACTTCTAATTTCCAATATCTAATTCTGTCCACAGTACCACATTATTTCCAACCATTTTGCAGAAGAAGAAACTGAGGGTCTAAAAAAGACAATAATGATAATAACTGCTATTGATCCTCCCTTCTGTCTCTTAGCCAGTACCATATTGTTTTGATGACCACTGCTTTATAGTATAGTTTGAGGTCTGGTACTGCTAGTGTTAAGGTCCGGGATTTCACCCACCACCAAGGAAGACCCATGGACAATGCAAACAGGCAGAGAAAGGCCATTTATTGAACTGATACACGCATCAGTGGGAACCTCTGCCATCAGAGTTCCAAGTTGCTTCTGAGAGGCTGGGCCTTAAGTACTCTCCAGCATGTATGGCCCCCACCCCTTCCAGCCCCTTATCTGCTACATATGATTCTTGGAACGTTGCCGGCATGTTTGGCTCCCCTCCGCCCTTATCGGTTACATACTATTCTTGGGACCTTGACAATTTTATGTTATTGGGGTCTTCCTGGCCTTTATCTGGTACCTACTGCAGCTGCATGTTTATTGGGGTCTTCCTAACTTCCAAGGCTAGCCAGCTTGTTAAGGCTTTCCTGTATTTTCAAGGCTGGTCATTTTGGCCTCCCTCATTAGAACACCTTCCTTCACATTTTTTTCATTATTTCCTTTGATATTCTTGATCTTTTGTTCTTCCAAATGAATTTTTATTATGTTTTTTTTTCTAATTCAGTAAAAAAGTTTTTTGGTAGTTCGATGGGTATGGCACCAAATAAGTTTGGATCAACATCTCATATCCTATGCCAAGATAAACTCAGAATGGGTGAATGACTTGAACATAAAGAAGGAAACTGTAAGTAAATTATGTGAACACAGAATAGTATACTTGTTATATCTTTGGGAAAGGAAAGATTTTAAGACTAAGCAAGAGTTAGAAAAAATTACAAAATGCAAAATAAATAATTTTGATTACATTGAATAAAAAGTTTTTATACAAACAAAACCAATAAAATCAAAATTAGAAGGGAAGCAACAAATTAGGAAACAATCTTTATAACAAAAACCTCTGACAAAGGTCTAATCACTCAAATTTATATGGAACTAAATCAATAGTACAAAAAATCAAGCCAATCCCCAATTGATAAATGGGCAAGGGACATGAATAGGCAATTTTCAGATAAAGAAATCAAAACTATTAATAAGCACATGAAAAAATGTTCCAAATCTCTTATAATCAGAGAAATGCAAATCAAAACAACTGAGAGGTATCACCTCACACCTAGCAGATTGGCTAACATGACAGCAAACGAAAGTAATGAATGTTGGAGGGGATGTGGCAAAGTCTGAACATTAATGCATTGCTGGTGGAATTGTGAATTGATACAACCATTCTGGGGGGCAATTTGGAACTATGCCCAAAGGGCGCTAAAAGACTGCCTGCCCTTTGATCCAGCCATAGCACTGTTGGTTTGTGCCCCAAAGAGATAATAAGGAAAAATACATGTACAAGAATATTCATAGCTGTGCTCTTTGTGGTGGCAAAAAAATGGAAAATGAGGGGATGCCTTTCAGTTGGGGAATGACTGAACAAATTGTGGTATATGTTGGTGATGGAATACTATTGTGCTCAAAGGAATAATAAAGTGGAGGAATTCCATGTGAACTAGAATGACCTCCAGGAATTGATGCAGAGTGAAAGGAGCAGAACCAGGATAACATGGTACACAGAGACTGATATACTGTGGCACAATCAAATGTAATGGACTTCTCTACTAGCAGAAAGGCAATGATCCAGTCCTATTCAGAGGGACACATGAGAAAGAATTCTATCCACATCCAGAGGAAGAACTGTGGGAGTAGAAACACAGAAGAAAAAACAACTGCTTGATTACATGGGTCAATGGGGATATGATTGGGGATGTAGACTCTAAATGATCACCCTAGTGCAAATATTAATAATATGGAAATGGGTCTTGATCAATGACACATGTTAAATCCAGTGGAATTGTGTGTCAGCTACGGGAAGGGGGTGGGAGGAGGTTGTGAGTCTTGTGACCATGGAAAAATATACTAAATCATCTAATTAAGTAAAATTAAAAAATTTTTTAAAGAATGCAGTAACTGGAAGGGGCCTTAGAAATCTTCTTATCTGAACTATCTAAATTAGCTTATTTAAATAAGATTACCTTAGATATAATCTTATTCATTCATTCAGCAAGCATTTGTTAAACATCTACTATGTGCTAGGTGCTGGGGAAACAAAGACAAAAATGAAATTGGTCTAACCCTCAAAAAGCTTGCATTCTACTAGGAAGAAACAACAGTGACATAGAGAAATACATATAAAGCATATACAAAATAAATTTCAGGAGGTGGAACCTAAGAGGGGGAAAAGTACTAATGATAGTGAGAGTATCAGGAAAGCCTCTTGGAGGTAGTAGCTCTTGAACTTCTGATCCTTTAAAAGGGACTTGGAATTCCAGTAGGCAGAGATGAAGAGAAATTGCATTTTAAGCATGGGGAAGAAAGCATTTGTGTGAAGGCAGTGAGGTGGGTGTAACAGTTAAAATTAGTTTCTCTGCTAAAAGTATTATATTTTTTAGAGGTTTATTAAAGATTAAGAAATAAAGAAAATACAAAATAAGAAAGCACGTGTCCAGGCCCAGAGAGTCCATTCACAACCACTCACTCTACATCTTGCCTGCCTGATAGAGAGCACCCTGTCCCTAGAAGCTGAGAGAGAGAGTAGAAGGCGGAGTCAGTTTAAATATCATTTTGTCCTCAGCCCAGGTGAGAATTCAGGTGAGATTACAAAGCATTCTGGGAAGTGGCCAAGGACTTCTGGGAATTGAAGTCCAGGGTTCAAATCTCCATTTTTACATACCCCTGTTTGATCGTTTGGGAAAAGATTTTCCCCAAAAGGATCATGAAAACATAATCAACTTAAGGATTACAATAATTTGAGGATAAGAGGAAAAAAGAACAAAACCAATAATTGCTAGATGCATTGACAAAAAGCCAGTTAGGGAGCAGTCCCCTTTGGCATGAAAGTATACATACAAATAAATGTTCAATCAACCTCACCGAAAGTTCATTCTTGATCTTCTCGTGCAGCTTGTGGTCTGGAAGCATCTTCATGGTGTCTTCTCCAAAAGGTTCAGTTTCTGGATTCAGAGAGGTAGCATCTTTCTTAACTTAAAATTCTTCTCAAAAGGAATTTAAATTATGCAATTTAAAATAATAATATTTTTACATTTCCCCATGAAGAGGGTGATTGAAAAACACAGGATCACTTAGGGATGCATGGCCGAGTTATGAGGTATATAAATCAATTGGTAAGAGAAATTAAAAATACATCAGAAAAATCCAAATAAAAAAATAATTTCTGGATGAAAATATAGACTATCAAAGTCTTATGTGTAAAAATTCAAAGTAAAGGAAAAAAAAAATCTATAACAGGTCCTTGAATCAGGGCCCAATTAAAATGATCTAAGCAATGATGCATTTACCCAATCAGTAGTCAGGACTACAGAAAGTTTGCCACACTATGAAAGATAGAAAAGGGACTAGATTATAGAAGCCAAGTAGGAGTCAAGTTTGGGATACTCGTTTGTAAGTATTTTTAGAGTGAGTGTGGATACTAGGAAGGCCCATGTCTGAACATATGTTAAACATCGCAACCTTGAGTCTTCACACTAGGTTTAAGTCCTTTGACTTAATTTGGCTTAGCAGTGCATCAATTTGTCCTGGACCAGTTTATCTTTAGCCCTATGCCATGGCTCTTTTGTGTATCTTGTCCTGGAATCAGACAGAATCATTGAGCAAAGACCCAAAATTCTGTTTAAACAATTAGTGGCATCATTTTTATAGTCTCAAGCTTTTGGAGCATGCATTAGCATTATAGCAAATGTATTTTAAACTTATATTACTAAAAAATCAAAAAGTTAAAGAAAACTTAATACTGGTGACATGTGCTTCAAATATAAAAAGGAGAGAAAAAATAAAAAAAAACTGAAATAGTATATTGCACATGCAAGAAAATATAATAATAAATAAAAGAGTTTTTAAAATTCAAAAATGTAGCTTATAATCATTGACACACTGTGCCAGCTAAGAAAATATAGAATACAAGACTTTCTCACCAAAAATGAGATCTATTTCCTCTTCATATCTGGCCATGATCCACTGTGAGCACAAGCAGATTAATTGAACAGTAGTACAAATATGTAGTTATCAATATCCCCAAAATTCTCAATAGCCCAATTAATTACAATAACAAACGAACACACTATCATTTTTCACATAAGTTGCTGTATGGCATTTTTAAAGCCTATGAACTGATGGATATTTGTCACAGTTTTTATAAACATAGCAAACCTTTCAACCTTGGTAAACATATTTTTAAACAAAGTAAAACTCATTTTGGGTTTAGAACATCATCAAGAAATCTAGATATCATTCTGGTGGAGTTAAGTAGTGAGCTGAAGAGTTATAAATGAGAGGTGCTTCTTTTTGGGGGGCTTCTAGGGGTACAAATGCCCTGGGATTAACTTCCCAGCTTCCATTCACATTTTTATAAATGTGGGAGGTGGGGGTTATAAATGTATTTCCCTTCAGCTATTAAAATGGGCCTTACCTTGTGGTAGGGGCAGGCAAAATGACCAGAGATTGTTACGAAAAATTCTAAAAAATGTGTCTAAAGAACCCTTACAATCGATGTGAGATATTTAGCTCATTAAATTTTCCAAAGGTTGTTATAGCAATTTTCTGATGGAGTCCATCTATCCTCTATGTGACAATTTACAAAGTCAAAAATAGAAAAGCTGTTTTTTTATATGGGCTTACTCAATAATGTTTGTTCAGTATAGTTATAGGGGAAAAGCAACAGAATATAACAGTAGTTAAAACCCAGTGCATTAAAATGATCCAGTGTAACAGAATAGTATTGAATGTAGTAATATATGAACTTAAAATCACAAAGTTAAACCTTAAACAAAACAATCAGCAAAATGCAATAGAATACAGAGATTTTTATAAAACATTAGAGTCTGAAACGCCTTAAAAATATAACCTCCAGTCTCTTTAAAGTTCCTTGTTTTTTTAAAAAAATTATCCATTTAGATGCCTATTGTCAGAAGGCAGAAGATTGGTAAGGGCTAGGCAATGGGGGTTAAATGACCTGTCCAGTGCCATACCGCCAAGTGTCTGAGGCCAGATTTTAACCAAGGACTTCATGTCTCTAGGCCTGGCTCTCAATTCACTAAGCCACTGAGCTGCTTCCCCATAGTGAGGAATCTCAAATTTGGCTAAAGAGTTGCAGGGAGCTGAATTTTTCCCCTGGCACGCAGGTGAAATAAATGAAATTATCACTATAGTCAAAAGATATCCTTTTAAATACCGCATGCTTGTAAGTTCCTGTTTGGAAAAGCCTCTTCCTTCTTTTATTTCTTACTCCCTCCCTGTGATCCCCTGCCCCTAGTCCACGTGGAGACTAATCGTAGCCTAAGGGAAAATTACCCCCATTTTTTACCAGATGGTTTTTGATCCTAAAGAAATTGGGTCTGATACCAGCAGCCTGGGTCCTGGGGCTATGAGTCAGAATTGCTGGGCCGGGTGGAATTGCTGGCAGAAGCTGGGCAGGCCGGGAGCCGGGAGTAGGAGCAGGAGCCAGAGCTGGAGTGGGCAGCCAGGGTGGGCAGGGCTGGGACCAGGTGAGCGGTATTGAATCAAGAAAGTCTGAAGCAGATGGCTGGAATGAGCTAAATCAGCAACAGCTTTTGCGAGGGTAAGAAAATCTTAGCCAGAGAAACATGGCTTAAAAAAATCTAGTAGGTATTAAAAGCTGAACTTAGTAATAGTAGAGAAAAGAATCAGAAGATTGAGGGTATTTCCTCATCCCTTTGTGGTTGCCAAAACTGTAGCAGTTAAAATTAGTTTCTCTGCTAAAAGTATTATATTTTTTAGAGGTTTATTAAAGATTAAGAAATAAAGAAAATGCAAAATAAGAAAGCATGTGTCTAGGCCCAGAGAGCCCATTCACAACCACTCACTCTACACCTTGCCTGTCTGGTAGAGAGCACCCTGTCTCTAGAAGCAGAAGCCGAGAGAGTGAGTAGAAGGCGGAGTCAGTTTAAATATCATTTTGTCCTCAGCCCAGATGAGAATTCAGGTGAGGTTACAAAGCATTCTGGGAAGTGGTCAAGGACTTCTGGGAATTGAAGTCCAGGGTTCAAATCTCCATTTTTACATGGGGAAGTTAGGGAGAGCAGTGGATAGTGTATAAATGGAGATTTTGAGCCTTTGGACTTCATCCCCCAGAAGTCCCTTAGTTTTTTCCAAAATTCCCTTTTCCTGCGTCCCCGCATTTTGCTTGATTGTATTTAAGTAGCTGTAACTCCTCCCTCTTCCTTTCTTGCACCTGTGACCAGGCTGAAGTCAGGCAGTTCTTTTGTTTTAGTTATTATTAATAAAACTTTATAAAATATATTTAGTTATTGATTATTAATTAAAAAAACCCACAACAGAGTGATGGATCTGGAATAAGAAAGAATCATCTTTGTGAGTTAAAATCCAGCCTTGGACACTTACTAGCTGGGTGACCCTGGGCAACTCCCTTACTTCTGTTTGCCTCAGTTTCCTCAGATGTAATATGAGCATGAGAAGGAAATGACAAAGCACATCAGTGTCTAAGGACAAGTCCCTTACTGTTGTTTGTCTCAGTTTCCTCAGTTGTAATATGAGCAAGAGAATGAAATGACAAAGCACATCAGTGTCTTTGCCAAGAAATCTCCCAAGGGGGTCATGAAGAGCAAGATATGACTGAATGGCAAAATGAGGTGGAAGGTACACTTGAAAACAGAGAACAGTGTCAACCAATTTAATTGGAATGTAAAGTATATGAGGGGGAGTAATATGAGGTCATTCTGGAAAGATAAGTTGTGGAAAGGAAATTGGAACCATTTCCAAAAAGTTACTAAACTGTGTTGACCTTTGAACTCTAAATAAGATTACTTGACCTATACTCTGAAGAAGCCAAAGACATTTGGAAAGGACATATATATATATATATATATATATATATATATATATATATATATATAAATAAATATTTACAGTAGATTTTTCTAGTGGTGGCAAAGAACTGGTGCCTATCAGCTAGGCAAAAGCCAACTGGCATATGAATGTAATGAAATATTACTGTGCCATAAGAGATGATGAATATGGCAGAGAGAGACAATATAGAGAGACATGGGGAAACTTGTATGAGCTAATGCAGAATGAAGCTTGTAGAACCAGGAGGACAACTGACATGTCAGCTAAGTAATATGAAGAATTTTCAGAAGGCTTCAGAACTCTAGTGTATGAAGACTGAGGCTGAGGCCTGCTTCTTGACTCTCGGCAGAGAGGGTGATGCACAGGAAGTATATGCATACAACATAAACAACAGGGACATTTGTTTTGCTTGGCTATACTTACTAGTTACAAGAGAGGGTTTCAAAGTGTTTAGAGGAAGGAGATTGAGTTTCTGGGTAGTGAAAAAAAAAGAAAAGAAAAGAGAAAACCAACAAAACATTTAAAAATATACAGAAGATTTCAGAAGGGGGAACCGACAATGAAGGTCATTTTGCTGCTATTGTGTTAGATTTAGTATGTTCTTAGGAAAAACTATATTTAATGATTTAGTGGATTCACTGTTTCATATAGTTTCTATATTATGCACATTAAAATGCCTGTGTTTGTGGAGTTCATAATAAAAAGATAAAAAAAAAGAGAAGTTAGAAGCAGATTGTGGAAGGTTTTATGTGCCATTCAGAGGAGTTTGCATTTTATTAGGGCAGTAGTGAGTTACCAAAGTTTCTTGGGTAGGGAAATGACATAGTTAGATTTATGTTTTAGATATTAGGCATCTGTGTAAAGAATGAATGGGAAAGGATAGAGATTGAAAGCAGGTGCACCCATAAAGAAACTATTGCAATAGATAAGAATGACAAAGTCCTGAATTAGAGAGGTAACTGTGTGAGTGGAGAATTGGTCTAGCATTAGGGCCCATATGGAGTGTGGTAATGTACTTGGTCAGTGCAGATCATGCCATGCTAGGTGAATATATTAAGGAAACCAGAGGGAGGTGGACCAGAATAACATGGGCTGAAGCTGAAAGTAGCCCAAGCTGCTATGAATCTGGCCCTTCTTGATTCAATCTGAAGGGAGTTAGAAAGGGTCTCCAAAGCAATCTCTTGAAACAAGAATTTTCCAATGAAAAAAAGCTGAAGGGGGCAACTGGATGGCTCAATGGACTGAGAGCCAGGCCTAGAGATAGGAGGTCCTGGGTTCAAATTTGATCTCAGACACTGCCTCGCTGTGTAACTTAAGTCACTTAAGTTGCCACTTAACCCCCATTGCCTAGCCTTTACCACTCTTCTGCCTTAGAGCCAACACACAGTACTGATTCTAAGAAAGAAGGTAAGGCTTCAAAAAAGGAAAAAAAAAGCCAAAGTGGTCAGAACCTGAACTGACCTTAGAACATAGGATTTCAGAACTGGAAAGGACTCTAAGATGCAGGCACAACTGCTTCAGAGTGAAACAGATTGCCTCATCTAACAAACTGGAAGGTGAGACCCATGGGACTTTTATCCAAAATTTTGCAACAGAGACTTTGGCCTTTCGGAGTCCCTTGCCCTCCTTATGGTGCTACTTTTTAATTTCTCTCTGCAGCTAAACTGAAGGCAGCTAGGTGGTTCATTAGATAAAGGGAAAGATCTGGAGACAAGAAGACCAGAGTTGAAATCTAGCCTCAGACACTTAGGGGCTATCTGACTCTGGGCAAGTCATTTAACTACTATCTAGCTCCATTTTCTCAACTGTAGAATGAGGCTAATAACAGCACCTACCCTGCAGGGTTGTTATAAAGATCAAATAAGATGATAATTATAAAGTTCTCTGCACAGTGCTTGGCACATAGCAAGTGCTATATAATTGTTAGCTATTATTCCTCCTCTTATTATTATTATCCATAGATGAACTACAGATTCAGAACACATCAGATCTGGAAAGGACCTAGAACACAGAATATCAGAGCCAGAAGGTACCTTAGGAATCATCTAGTCCAACCCCCTCATTTTAGAAGGAAGTGAGATTCTAAGAGCTGAACCTTCAGGCTAACTAACTAGCTAACATGGCAGAAGAAGGTTGGAAGCAGAGGTCTCCAGGACTTAAGGGACAACAGATATCAGTTGTGCCTGGTCCTGTGTTCAACAGTAATGTAGAATGTGTCTTCTTGTATATTCTTGGGAAAAGCACTTTGCCTTTAGGGACTTGTTTTCTGACCTGTAAAATGAAGGAGCTGGATTAGATAACATCTAAGACCCCTTCTGACTCTTAAATTTATGATCCTCTGATCATCCAGAACAGAACTTGTCCTGCATATTTACATTCCACTCCCTCTACCCCCAGTCCTCACAGCAAGTTGCTCCCTATATGGTTGACTGTCTTTCCTGTCCAGCATCATTGCTCTGAACTGGGACTATGTGCCCTTTTCTGCTTCATTACCTCTGGCCCGGCCTCATACACAAAAGACAATAAAGGAGGGAGTTGTAGCCCACACAGAACATTCTGTTTCTCATCAGATCTGCTTACTCCTCTCCCTGAGGAGACCTTCAGCCATGAAGCTCCTTCTGGGCTTGGCCATTGTCCTGATTCTGGTCTTGGGCCCCTCAGGTAATTTGGAACTCTCTAGAATGGGGAGGAAGAGGAAAACAATGTCCTGTTGATGAGATAATAAGATAAGATGGCCTTGAACTTCTGTGGGAGCAGGAGCCCAGTTGCACTAATGGAATCAGAGGTCATTTTGATGGGTAGAAAGAGTAGTGGTCTGGCAGTCAGTAAATTTGAATTCTAATCCTGGCAGTGCTGGGAAGGGAATAAGAATTTATATTGTGCCAACTATGTACCATGCACTGCACTAAGCAGTTCTTATAAATATTATCTCACAATAATCCTGTGAAGTAGTATCCTCAAATTATAGTTAAGGGAACTGAGGCAAACAGGTTAAATGACTCACCTAGGATCACATAGCAGTAAAGTGTCTGAAGCTAGATTTGAATTTAGCCCTTCCTGACTCTAGGCTTACTACTGTGTCCACTATGCCACCAACTGCCAGCTAGTTCTCTTACCAGGGCAAATCAGTTTTCTTTTTCTTCATTTTCTTCCTCTGGAAAATAAGGTGGTTGAACAAGATCATCTCTAAGTCCCTTTCTGACTCTGCAACTCTATATTCTATTTTAAGGCTCCCTTTGGCTCCAATGTTCTGTTTTCTGTCCTAAAGGCCCTTTCTACTATGATATTCTATTTTCTAACTCTTAACATTCTGTATTTTGTGTTCTTCAGTCCAAATCAAAGGCCCTTCTAGCTCTGATAATTTATGTCCTATCTTCTAAATTTTGTACTTGCAAATGGTATCTGGAGAGTAGGGGGTTACTTGGTACACAGCTCCCTGCTTGCCTCAGCCAGCTTGGCTCTGAAGGAACTGAGGACCAAGTCAAGTCAGAGCAGCCATCTTCCTTCCTTGACAGTGAATTATGGGTTACAGCAGTGCTCAAGTGGTGCTGGGACCTGTAGAACTTCCTGCCCACCAAAGGAACTTTTCCTTTACTTCTGCAAAGACAACTCCATGTGCTGTGTCAATTTCTTCAAGATGAAGAATCCTAAGCCTGAGAAGAGCTAGGCAACTTGGAAATCTTGGTTTCACTCATCCTAGCCCAGTCCCAGTCCCAGTCCTAAATCCTAGCTTTCTTATGGTATTTCATTAAAGCATTAATCCATGACTTCTTTGTCTACTTCTCTATTCTGGGGAGGGAAGGGGGAAAAAAAACCCCAAAACATTACATAGTGTCTACTATGTGCCAGGTACTATGCTAAGCACTTTTAAACAAATATTATCTCCTCTGATTTTCACATACAATCCTGGGAGTAGATATTATAATCCCCATTTTATAGTTTAGAAAACAGAGGCAAATAGAAGGTTAAGTGACTTGCTCAGATCATATAGCTAGTATCTGAAGCTGTATTTGAACTCAGGGCTACCTGACTTTAAGCCCAGGGTTAGAGCTACTGTGCCACCAGCTATTTCTAACATAACCTTTGATGATGGATGGAGGGGAATGAGTTCAGAGGCTGTATTGTTTAGGGGTTCTTGAGGATGCTCATGGATCTTGCTCATGGGACCAATCTTCATAGGGATTGGTAGATTTTGCTCTGTCTACCACCTTTGGAATACTCTATCATTTCACTTCAATTCCATTGGTCTATCTCTCTTCCTCCCTATCCATACACATTTCCTTCCTTATTTCTCTCTGCTTTCTCCCTTCTCTTCTCCATTCCCTTCCCTATCCCATCCCTTTCCTTCATTCTTCAGTCCCATCCTTAATCTCCTTCTTCCTCCTTCCTCTTCCTCCCCATCTCTTCCTGACTTGTCCTTGTGTCCCCCTTCCATTTTGTTGCAAAAATTTCCTTCTCCCTCCCTTCCCATGGCCCCTTCTCTCTTTGGCACACTATAGGTTCATAGGGGATGGAGGTCCTCCTCTATATAAGTTGTATGGATGTGCCAGTGTCCGGGAGGAGGGAATGTCAGGTAGAAAATATACATACATGTATATATGTTGGGGGATGGAGGAGGTCAGTTTATTAGAGTGACATAGCCTAGATTCCTTGGATGTTTTTAAGATCATTTGAACTCAGTCTTGGTTCAGGTTTCACAGTGGAGGTCACTGACATGGCACTTTATTGCTACTCAGAATGTACTCTTCCTGCTTTGTCCTCTGAATTTTCCTGCTTAAGTAGGAGTTTCAGGGAGGAAGATAACATGAAGAACTTTCTATAATTCAGAGCTAACCAACTGTAGAATGAAATTCTTCAGTCATTAGTTCCCCACACCTAGGAGGTCTTCAAGTTGGGGTAGGCAAGGACCCCTTGCTAACAATGTTGCAGAAAGAATTTGTGCTTAGGTATGCATTGGCCTGGATGTCTTCTGAGTCAACTCTGGGAGCTGGAGATAGTAATTTTTTATCTTTGGTTCTCTCAACCTCAATCAATCAATCAATCAACATGCATTTATGAAACATTTGCTCCATGTCAGACACTTAGATGCTGGGGAAACAAATACATTCTAAGGGGGGGGGATAATAAGACTCCACATACACACATATACATATATATATATATGTATATATATATATATATACACAGAAATAAAACAAGAACCCCCCCATATAAATACACACACTTTATTAGCCTGAATATAGCTTTTTTGTCCCCAAAATGTACTATATTTGAACACTTCTAGCTTTGAAACCATAAGTTGTGTACTGTGTGCTTCAGCATATATTTTAGCTTTTTAGCATTTATAGCATTTTATCTATTCATAATTACTACATCGCAAATGAATCGAGAATTATACTTATATAAAAAACATGGTTAACTCCTGGGGCAGATGGGAAATGCTGACCAAATGTCTGTTTATTTTGATATTCTATTGAATGTCACTGTTAATATCAAAGGCACCAAATCAGTATTGATTAAAACTATTGGAAATGAGAAAACTAGAATGACCATGATGCTTGCAGTCATAGCTGACAGGCAAAAACTGACTCCTTACATAATTTTAAGGCTTAAACTATTAACTCAGGAAAAGTTACCATCAGGAGTAATCTTTAGTTTGCAGGAAAAGGGATGGATGAATGAAGAACTTGTGTAAGATTGGTTGAATGTGTTACTGAGTCAGAGAGGAATGCTCATACTGAAGGCATTCAAGGATCACCTGATTGAAAGTGTGAAGAAGAGAATTGCTGAAATGCTCTCTGTCCTAGTTGTTATTCTGGGAGGAATGATGTCACAATTTACAAGTGTTAGATGTAGTAATTAATAAGCCACTCAAAGATCATTTGAGGAAAGAATATGAGTGGATGTTGGCCAGAAACCATGATTTTAGGAGAAAATAAAATGGGCATTTCCTCTTTCTGAGTTACCCTTCAAAATACTTGGGATCCTACTATATTTGGGGTCATATTATATTCGGGCTAATATGCTAGTTCTTTTCCCAATAGGTGTGGGCTGAGCTAGACTATGGATAGTCTTTACATATCTAAACACTTAAACTCAGGAGATCAGGACTATCAGACACAGAAGCAGCCTCTGGTGCTTGGTGGAACTCTTTAACAACATCAATTACATGAAATGAACATGTAACTCACCACCCTTTGCCCTTATCAAAATAGGTTTAGGCACTTGGTCAGCAGCACCCCCTGGTGGTTCAATGTAAACTTTCTAATATCTGTTAAATAGAGATGATCAACTCCTGAAACAAGCAAAAACAAATTGTTCACAGGCAAAGTGAACTGAGGTTTGGGGTATTCACTGTTATTGTCACTAATAATCTTTTCCAGCCACATCTAATGACATATTCTCTCCAATTTCTTCAAAGAATAATGATAAAAGTAACTAGACCTTGTGACAAGGAAATCACTTTTAAAAGACTGATATATATTAATTTAAGGTCGCCAAGGAATTCAGCTATGTAATTCCTAAATGAAAACTCAAGTCAGCAGTCAACCTTTTATGGAGTTTTAATTACAAACAGGAGGAAGAAAGGAATTAGAGATAGAGAGAGAGAGAAAGGGGAGAGAAGGGAATAGGGCTTAAATAGCCCTTCTGTTTAGGCTGGGCCAAAAGGCCCAAGCCCTTAGATAGCTGGGGCAAAGAAAGGAGATCAGTCCCTATTACTCATGTGTCCAAAATGGAGAAACAGTCTCAGAGGTCCCCACCTTCAGCTTCCTTCAGAGCAAGCTACTCAGAGCACACTCCCACCACTCAGACAAACTCCTCAACCACCACCCTCGTCTTCAGACCCCCCTATCCTTAAGGAAAACCCTCCAAGTTCCCTCCCCTCAGTCCTCACATCTACCAATCACCTGTCCATCAATTTCCCTGTGCCAATGGAGGCTCTAGCTTAACCCAGGACCGCCCAGAGATCTCTGGCTTTGCACATGTCTGTTGAAGGTCATATTTTCAAATAATTAAATCTTTGATCCTTTGCTACAGCCCTTTCTAAATCCTGTTAACCTGAGTAGGGTAGAGATTGGAATAATTAAATTTTGATCTAGGCTGCAGCCCTTACTCAATCCTGTTAGGACTGAATAGGGTGGAGATTGATTCCAAGTATCTCCATTGTATCAATTCTAAAATCAATCATGACTCAAAGAAATTCCTGTTCTATGCTTAAGCATAGGTCAAAGTCCTTTCCATTGTTCAGCAAAAGGTTTCTGTCCTAAAGTAATCTTAAGAAGGGAAGAGAAGGAACCTCCCATGCCAATGGGGTTCACATTCCAATAGTCAAGACCCACTATCAATAGGAAATTTTTCAAGTATGAAATTTCCCAATGGTGAAATTTCCAACATTTATAAGTCTAAGAAATTTTGAGGTTTACAACCTACTCTATCTCTGTTCTTAGTATGAAAGCCTCTACTGTTTCTGCATTACATATCTTGGTTTCAAAGGTTTACCTCATTAAGGGAAAATGTAACGCATTCTTAAACTCTTACCTTCCATCTTAGATTCGATTGGCTCCAAGGCAGAAGAACAGTAAGAGCTAGGCAATGGGAGTTTAGTGATTTGCCGAGGGTCACCCAAGTAGAAGTGTCTGAGGCCATATTTGAACCCAGGTCTCTCCGACTCAAGGCCTGACATCCTATCCCTTGTGCTACCCAGATGCCACAAATATATATATATATATATATATATATATATACATATATATATATATGTGTGTGTGTGTGTGTGTGTGTGTGTGTGTATATACACATATATATATATATATATATTATTTTTTTTCTAAAATCTTACCTTCCATCTTAGAATCAATACTGTGCATTGCATACTGTGTATTGCACCATGGTAAGGGATAGGCAATGGGAGTTACGTGACTTGCCCAGGGTCACACAAATGCTTTCTTAAAAGCATAAATAGCTCTGTTTTATTAAAGGCCTTTCCTACATGTGTAGGAATGTGTGATTTTTCATATTTTTTTAATTGATATACCTATCTATGATTTCATGATGTGGATTCTCATTGAAAAAATAGCAGCTACAGAAACAACCTCAGAGCCAGGAAGACCAGGGCTTCTTCTGCCTTTGACATATACTGGTTCTGTGAGTGTAATACATTTAACCAAATATTATTTTAGGCTACTCTCTAAGACTCTAAAATTGCAGAGAAGGTGCCAACCTGCACTGATAGAAAGTTTCCTCACCTGAGAGCTCCCTTTACCAGTAAAATCACAAGTCCAGTCCCTATCCCTATTTTCCTAATATTAAACCATCCTTTTAAAATGAGTATTCATCATAGACAAATCAAGTTGAATGAATTCTGATATACTAATGTACTCTTTATCTCTCTCCTCATTCTTCATCTCTGTGAAGACTTTGATGATATTAATCATGCCATTAGTGAAATTTCCATGCCTTACATTGGGGCACTAATGCATTGTTGATGGAGTTGTGAACTGATTCAATCATTCTGGAAGGCAATTTGGAACAATGCCCATAAAGGGCTATAAAACTGTGCATACTCTTTAATTCTGTAATTCCACTACTGGATCTCTATAGCAAAGAGGTTATAACAAAGGGGGAAAGACGTACTTGTACAAAAATATTTATAACAGTTCTTTTTTGGTGGCAGAGAATTGGAAATAGAAGGGATGTCTATCAATTGGGGAATGGCTGAACAAATTGTGTTCTATGTTGGTGATAGTATACTATTGTGCTATAGGAAATGATAAGCAGGATGACTTCAGAAAAGCTGGAAAGATCTTTATGAACTGATGCAGACTGAAATAAGCAGAACTGGGAGAACATGGTACACAGTAACAGCAATATGGCATAATAACCAACTGTGAAAGACTCAGTTTACTCTCAGCAATACAATGACACAGGAAATTTCTAAAGGACTTATGACAAAGAATGCAGTCCACCTCCAGAAAAAGAACTGTTAGAGTCAAATACAGACTATTTTTCATGTTAGTTTATTTATGTTTTTATTTTTATTTGGGGGTTTTGGTTTTATATGAGTATTTTATTAAAACAATGACCAATATGGAAGTATGTTTTGCCTGATCATACATGTATAACTCAGATCAAATTGCTTACTATCCCTGGGAGAGGAGAGGGAAGAGAGGGAGAGAGACAATTTGGATCTGATAAAAATTGTTATTCCATGTAATGGAGAAAATAAAATATCTTTGAATAAAATTCTAGAAAAAAGAAAGAAATTCCCATGCCTTTGGTTTCTAGGGCCCTGTACCAAGTTAAATTTCTAACATACCTGACTTTAAGGAATTTACATAGATTGGGGAAGACAACATGTGTATAAGTAAATATTCCCCTAAAACCAATTCATCCTCCTGACTCCCTGTTTCATCTCCCACACTTAGGTCCAAATACTCAAAATCATCTTTGAATCCTAACTTGCCCTTGTGTCACATCTCATGTTGGTTACTGAGTCTCATCAGTAAAAAATCTGTCTCACTATTTCCATTTCTACTATTGCCTATTCTAGAACAGGCTTTGCCTGTCCCTGTGGACCTTGGTCAGGGTGGGCAGGGGATAAAGAGAGAGAGCTGGCAGGTACAACTTGGAAAGGGAAATGGGAGTTCATGGTTCACTCTAATTTAACTGGGCAGTAATGGCTAAGTTCTCCAAAGCCCTATAGAGATGTCTCTCTATTCTGATGAATTAGGCTTGAGGAGACCCTGAAATCTGGAAAGTGAAGACTTTGAGAAATGGCCCATTTCAGTAATATCCCAAAAGGTATAGAGACAGAGGCAATGCTGCATCTGCCATACCCCAGAATACTAAACTCAGGAGCCCATCTTTTAATTAGGAATTTTTAAGATGGCTAAAAGGCTGTTCTACCCCTCACACTGGAGAGTTTGGACCACAGGAAGTATTTGAAGTTCTCACAACATTAAAGAAGAGTTTAAGTCAATTCCTGGGTTGCTAGCTCATAATAAGTTATTAAATACCAAATCAGGCACACTGGAGCAGTCTCTAAATTGTTGAGTTGACTCCACCAAAGACAACCTCATCTTTCACCAAACCCCTGTTTCCATGGCCTCTTCTGGATAGATCATGATATAAACCTGAGGGGGAAGCAGGGGTAGTTTTGATATGCTTTAGTTTATTGTTGTGATCTCCATACTACTTACCAACTGCCAGAAAGACTTGCTTTTCTTTTACATAAAAGTCTGGAGACTTATGCAATTTTCTTTCCCCTACACAGGGTTAAAAAAGTTTTTTTTTTAAACTTCTTTTTCTTTTTGGCCCTTCTTTGTATCCCCAGAGGCAGCTAGCTAGGTGGTACAGTGAGTGGAGAGAGCACTGGGTCTGGAGTCTGAGGAAGACTCATCTTTCTATGTTCAAATCTAGCCACAGTCCATTAATAGCTATGTGACCCTGGGCATGTCACTTCACCCTGTTTTCCTCAGTCTCCTCATATAGCGACCCCCCCACAGGAGTCCTATAATATTTATTTGTGGGTAATAACCTGAGGTGGAGAGAGGAGGCTAAGGAAATGTGAGAATAATAATGACTCAAAGGCTAGAGTTGAAACACATGGGGAGTAACGTGAACTCCGAGGAAATAAGAGGAACAAGAGAATAGGTGAGGAGTACCAACTCCTTGATACTCCTATAGACAAGAGAGTCTGCTTTGGGGGCGACAACATTGCTAGAAAAGGGGAGAGTCTCAACTCCCTGGTGCCGCCTATAGACAAGGGTGTCTGAGCATTAGTAGGAGGCACTGGGGGTGACAATGTCGCTAGAAAAAGGGGGGAGTCACAACTCCCTGGTGTTTCCTATAGCAATAAGAGGCACTGGGGCAATCGCGTCGCTATGAAAGAGATATAGTGAAGCAAGAGAGGTAAGAGGAGAGGAGGGGAAGAGAGAGAGTAAGAGTGAGTAAGAGTAAGACTGAGAGAGTCAAGGAGGGAACAGAGAGAGAGAGAGGAAGGGCAAGAGAAAAAGTTTTGCGCTAGTTCCCCTCTATTTATTGAAGGTTTTAGGAATGTGGATCAGCGAATACATAACATGACATAGGTTTTAACATTGGTTAAATTGACAATGACGAGATCAAAGAGGTGGAGATTAATCCAACCCATGCTTTGCAAATGCGTGTAGTCCAAGCCGAGGCATGGCTGTTAACCTGTGCTTTGCAAATGAAAGTACTCCAAGCTAAGGGCTCTAATCTAACTGTGCTTTGCAAATGAATGTACTCCAAGCTGAGGCAGCATGGCCGCCAAGGCCCAGCCTATGCTAGAGCCTAGGCCTGTGCCTTTCCATTCAAAGAACATTAAGAGGTCTGACCATGTGTCTGGTAATATAATATCAATACATCAATCATACTTCCCAGATGCTAACATGCCTGGTATGCTACACCTCATTTGTAAAATGATCTGAAGAAGGAAATGGCAAAACACTCCAATATCTCTGTCAAGAAAATCCCAAATGGAGTCACAAAGAATCAGACATGACTGAAACAACTGAACAATAATAAATTGTATCTCCAGCCCTTAGCACAGTGCTTAGAACATGGCAAGTTTTTAATAAATGCTTACAAAGTTAAACCTTAAACAAAGCAATAAGTAAAATGCAATAAAATACAGATTTGTATAAACCATTGGAGTCTGAAATGCCTCAAAAATAACCTCCAATCTCTTTAAAGTTCCTTAGTTTTTTTTTTAATTATCCATTTAGATGTCTATTGTCTGAAGGCAAAGTGGTAAGGGGTAGGCAATGGGGGTTAAGGGATTCATCCAGGGCCACACAGCTGGGAAGTATCTGAGGCCAGATTTCAACCCAGGACCTCCCATTTCTAGGCCTGGCTCTCAGTCCACTGAGACACCCAGCTGCCTTCCCAAAGTTAGCTAAAAGGTTACAGGAAGTTGAATTTTCTTCAGGTGAAGTCAATAAAAGGATCAATGAAATTAAAAGATATCCTTGTAAAATAGCCATGCTTTTAAGTTCCTGTTCATAAGTCTCTTCTCTCCTTTTTTCTCTCTCCCCTCCTCCAATACCTCCTCCTGCCCCAATCCACGTGGCTAATCTTAGCCTAAGGGAAAATTACCTCCCTGTCTTTACCAGCTGGTAGAAATGAGTCCTGGGTCTGAGTCAGGATTGCTGGGCCGGGAGGTTCATCCGGGTCAGGATTGCAGGCAGCAGGGCAGGGAGCCAGAGCACCAAGTGAGAAAGGAGAGAGCCAGGAGCAGGAGCCAGAGCCAGAGTGATCATCCGGGGTGGGCATGGCTGGGACCAGGTGATCGATATTGAATCAAGAAAGTCTGAAGCGGATGGCTGCCGGCGGGAGCTGACCAAGATGGTTTTCTAAAAAAGCATCTTGGAGAAACATGGCTTAAAAAAAATTCTAGGCTAAAAAATTTGAGAAGTTCTCATCCCTTCATGGTCGCCAAAACTGTAAGAGTTAAAATTTTTGGGAAACTGAGGCAGGTAGAAATTAGTTTCTCTCTGCAAGGAGTATTATGTTTTTATGAGGTTTATTAAAGGTTAAAGATTAAAGAAAATACAGAATAAGAAAGCACGTGCCTAGGCCCAGAGAGGCCGAGACAACCTCACCTACATTATGAAAGGACCCGTCTGCTTGCAAGTGGGAACAGGAAAAAAAGAGATCCCGCTGTAGGCAGAGACCCTTTAAATAATAATTTGCTCTCGGCCCAGGTGAGAATTCAGTGAGATTACAAAGCATTCTGGGGAAGTGGAGCAAGGACTTCTGGGGATTGAAGTCCTGGATTCAAGTCTCCATTTTTACACTATTGTTGGCTTACTAAAGAATAGCCTGATCACCCCATGCAAGTTCAGTTTAGGAGAAATGAATCAGAGAGGAAGTATAATTCTCTGGTCCTTGGCCAAGATCTCTGCCAACAACATCAATGAGCTTTTCCTCTATTCTCAGTGGCAATCTCTGTGCTAGGCATCACAAGAGAAAAACGACACATCCCCTCCTTGAGGACTTTATTATTTGCAAAGCAGGGTACTTGTAGTTCTTAATTTATGATCAAATACTTTTGACCTCCCCCATTTAAAATGAACTCCTTTATGGTAGAGACATGGCCTTCTCTACCTTCACTAGCGGCCCATTTTTTGGTGGCCTCTGACTAAAACTGATTGTAGACAAGATGGAATGAAGAAAGAAATTGCCTAGAAGAAAATATGAAGGCTCGATTTGAGAAGCAAACTTCACCAGCAAAAGGAGCCATTTCAGTGGGACAGGCCTTGGTCATTCTGACTCTGACCTCAGTAAAGATTGCTTTCCATCCTGGGGGCCTGTACTGAGAAGGGTCCTATGGCTTCATTAATCAGTCATTCCTGTTCTCTGCCCTCAGCCACCTGCACTGTTGAATGTCTTCTACTCTGGAGATCAAAAAAGCAACAGCAACATGGTATCACTTGGACCTTCTCATCAACATATTCATAGCAGCACTTTTTGTAATAGCAAAGAATTGGAAACAAAGTTGATACCCATCTACTGGGGAATGGCTACATCAGCTGGTGACACCCTAATGTAAAAGTATATTGCTATGCTATAAGAAATTATGAATACAATGAAGTATGGAAAGATTCACCAGAGTGGAAACGAGGCAATGTAAGCAGAGCCAGGAAGCCAAATACACAAGGCAATGTAAGCAGAGCCAGGAAGCCAAATACACAATGACTACAACAATTTAAACAGAAAGAATAACCACTGAAAAGAAAAAAGAAAAAGGAGTGTTACAAGATCACAAAGAAGGAGGTAGGGAGGATCTGAAAGAAGCATGAGAAAAGAAGAATCCTGTCTCACCCTTTGATGAGATGGGATGTCAATGAGTGCAGTGCATCACCCTTATTTTCAGACTTTATTGTAGGCTCCTTGGTGATCAATCAATTTTTCATGAAAGAGAAACCTCAGAGGACTTACCCATGTTCACTTACCATTCAATGACTGACTGTGCCCCATGTCAATCAGTGACATACTATAAAGGATAATTTTAGGATTAAATTAACTAAATTAATTTTAGGTCGTCAGGGGATATCCCAAATAAAATACCCAAGTCAGCTGGAAATTTATGGTGATTTTTTTTCTTTTTAAAACCCTTACCTTCTGTCTTGGAGTCAATACTGTGTATTGGCTCCAAGGCAGAAGAGTGGTAAGGGCTAGGCAATGGGGGTCAAGTGACTTGCCCAGGGTCACACAGCTGGGAAGTGTTTGAGGTCAGATTTGAACCTAGGACCTCCTGTCTCTAGGCCTGACTCTCAATCCACTGTGCTACCCAGCTGCCCCCATTTATGGTGATTTTAATTAACATAGAGGAAAGAAATTAAGAGAGGGAGGGAGGGAGGGAGGGAGAGAGAGAGAGAGAGAGAGAGAGAGAGAGAGAGAGAGAGAGAGAGACAGAGACAGAGACAGAGACAGAGAGAGACACAGAGAGAGAGAGAGAGAGAGAGAGACAGAGACAGAGAGAGAGACAGAGAGAGACAGAGAGAGACAGAGAGAGACAGAGAGAGAGAGAGAGAGAGAGAGAGAGAGACAGAGAGAGACAGAGAGAGAGAGGAAAAGAGTTCATTTAAATTGCTCCAGCTCAGGCTGAGCCAGGCAGGAGTTCAAGGCCTTAGCCAAGGGGGGATCCCCTGAGAGCCAAGGGAAAAGGGAGTCAGTCTTATCACTCACCATGTGACTTTATCAAGGAAGCTGTCTGAGGGAGCTCCTCCAGGCTCGAGTTCCAGGATTGAACTGGCATCCAGGCCTGCTCACAGGAAGTGACTAGCCAGAGCCACCTCTCCAGGGAAAGAGGCTGGAGAGAGGAAGTGACGCATCCTATATAGATGGTTTTACATCACTTTCCTGTGTCTCATCTGTACCAATGGTAGCTTAAGCTTGACTTAGGACAGCGCAGGGGTCTGTCAGCTGTTTCTGCCCATGTCTATCAAAGGTCATCCTCCTAAATACTTAATCCTTAAGTATGGTTATAGACATTCCTGATTTTGTTAGACTAAGTAGGATGGGGTAATGTAAAGTTCCCAAGACATTCCTGATTTTGTTAGACTAAGTATCTTCATTGTTACAATCAGGAAATAGCTAAATCCAATCTTCACAATACCAAGAATCTCATTAGGGTAGAGAATGTGTCTTACCTAAATTTTGTACCTTCCTCATGCCTTGGCACAGGAGTCCACAGCTTTGATTCAATTTTTCAGTTGAATTGAATTATTATTGCCCACCTTTTACATGCTACATGCAACTATCTCTGGGGAACTCAAAGCCTCATAGTCACCTTTAGAGAGGGGTGGTGGTGATGGGGGGGGGTTATCCAATCCTACCCTGAATTAGATTGCTCAGAAGCAGAGTTTTCCTGGGCTCAGGGCTTTGAGGGTCATTTTTGTGCGGGGGGGGGGGGGAGGGGAGAAGAATTGAGTTTGAGTTGTTAACTTGGAAATAACACAGAACTACCAAAGTAGTCAGAAAAACCTAAGTCTTTAATCAGGAAAAGGGATAGGGTCCAACATTGGCCACCACAACTCCGAAGAGAGACAGAACTTGGGGGTTTCTTATACCCTCTGGAGAATTTGTTATGGCAAGCCAGCAGAGACAAACCACAGCCAGCCACAGGGGTATCACCTAGGGCAGTGATGGGCAACCTTTTGAGCCTGGTGTGGTAAAATTCGCCAAAAAATCAGGCATAACTCTGGTGATGTGTGTAAATCTTGAAATTTCTCAGACTTGTGAATGTTAAAAATTTCCACATTGAGGAATCCTCCATTGGAACAAATTCCCTACTGGGAAATATTCCCCATTTTGATGTGAGAACTCGCCAGGATCAGAAATGGGAGGACCTCTACTTCACCCGTACTTAAGACTGCTTTAGGGGAGAAAAATCCTTGCTATGGGAGGACCTCTACTCCACCTGTATTTAAGACTGCTTTAGGGGAGAAAACTCCTTGCTAAACAATGAAAGTACTTGGACCCATGCTTATAATAAGGCAAGGAGTTCTTTGAGCCATGCCTGTTTTTTAGAATTGATACAATGAGATGCTAGGTACCTAAAAGGGTTGGGAAAGTTTTCTCTTGATGAGATTAGTTGGCTCAGCTGTGTTTTCACTGGTTCAGACGTACTGAGGAGATTAGTCGACACAGCAGCATTTTTTCTGGTTCAGACTTACTGAGGAGATTAGTCGACTTAGCAGGAATTCAGATGGGCACTCCTTTGGAAAGCATATACAGTGATTGGTAGATGTAAGGACTTAGGGGAGGTGACATAGGAGAAAAACCCCTATATACGAAAAAGCAGAATCTCTTGAGAGAAAAAATCCTTTTGGAGGATCTCTGATGAGGATCGCTTGGGAAGAATCTCTTGAGAGAGGCTCTGGAGAAGGGATGCTCTTGGAGGACAATCTCTAAGGAGGTCTCGCTGGAGCTCCTCTGAGGGGACTCTGTCCCACTGGAGGCTCTGGAGAGAGGCCCTTTGGAACAGTCTCTGGCTGGAAGGCTCTTTAAGGAGGACTCTGGCTGGAACTCTCTCTGGTGAAGTCAGTTGAGATGGACCTGGCCTGGTGTCACTAGAATCCTTGCTTAGACAGACCTTGTGGTGAGTGTTAAAAGACTGACTGACTGATCTCTCTCTGTCTTAAGACTCAGGTCTAGGCCATGTTGGCTTAAGGCCCTTCATACTTATTTCCTTTTTCTCTCTTTCTGTCTTTTCTTTAATTCCACATTTGTATTAATTAAAATCTCTATAAAACCCAGTTGACTTGGGTTATTTGAATAATTGGGAATATTTCCCTGGCGACCACCTTATATTTGATTTAAAAACCAAGACACTGTAGTGAAACATATTTTCTGTGGTCAAATTTACTTACCCTCTCTTATATCTATCACAATTTATATCTCCCACTCTTTTAACTGCCACAGTTTATGGCAGTCAACTATTTTAAATATTACATGTGTCACTTTGAGAAAAAATACCATAATTTCATGATTTTTATAGTTTAAGTAACAAAAATATATAATTATAATATATAACTGTACTTAATCAACCAAAAACTAATTAACTTATCTGCTTAATGACTTCTTTGTTCATCTGTCAGTTGGTTTCTTTTGTTGGTCTTGATATTATTTAACTTGTGTGGGGTGATGTGAACTAAGAAAAGTGAGGGGGATGGGGAATTCTTTAACTAACCTGCCCATTAGTGACTTTTTTGTTGCTGAATTTCATTGGCTAAATCTTCAGTTGAAGGTTGGTATTTTGTACACTTCAAGCCCAAGCAAGCGCTATTAACTTCATCTGTCAATCTGTTTCTTTTGTTGGTTTCGATATTATTTAACATTGAGAATAAGGTCTCACAAGAGTACATAGAGGAAAAAATTGTGAGTAAAGCCATTGCTGTATTTTTCAGGGTGCTAAAAGTGTCTGGTAATGGGTTCCAGGTACTCCTACATTGCACTTGGGTCAGAGCCCCGCACAGTCTTCCACAGGGCCCTGCCCTATCTCTCCCCAGCTGGCTGGCCTGAAGGTGCTGTGAGAGCAGGGGCTGCCTGGGTGCACTCCCACTCTTCCTCCCCAACCCTGCAGGAGCCCCAAGTGCCCTATCCACCTGGCATGTGCCACGTGTCACCCACTGCTGCCTCCCCTCCCCCGCCTGGCTGGGCCATGACTACAGCCACAGTTTCAGATGCGTGGCTCCCTGGGCAGCTCCCAGGCCTGAGGAGGGTGGAGCCCACATGTAGCTGCATGTCATCAAAAATGGCTTGTCATCATGTGTCAGTGCTGACATACATGTCATAGATTTGCCATCACGGACCTAGGGATCACTTATATCACATTAAAAGCAAGGGTCAAACTCAGGAGCTGGGCTCCTGGGTGGAGATTTAACACAATAGGAGAAGCCCCTCCCCCCAAAGCAAATGAAAGGCACTTAACATTAGCTATGTTCACAAATCACACCTAGGCTAAGGGGTTTCCAAACAGCTCTAAAGTCCATAGTTCAACCCCCCAAACAAGGGTGCTTGGTACTGAGGTTTCTCAAAGGGCAGAGGTAAACTGAGTCATCCAAATTTCTCATTGACACCCCTCCCCCCTTTTGTGCAAGGCTTTAATGCCACTGCCCAGACAAATGGCATTTGGGGGCACTCTATAAATACCCAAGGATTGACAGCTATGTCAGAAAGACAGACAGTCTGTGTGGCAAAAATCTTAATAACAGAAAACATCTACCCCAAATTCCCTCCCCCCAAAGTCTTTCAGTCTTTTAAATTCTGCATGTCCTGATAGGGGGTCCTGACATGACTTCTGTATCTTCTCCCACAGAATTCTCCTTTGAATGGACAGCTTCATTTGCTGCAAAATAAAACAACCGAAGTCCATAAACATATTTGCCAATAGGATTTGACTGACTCCCAGCATACTTACTTAGCTATAGGATTAATGTTTGCTAATTTTGATTTGCATTAAAATGCTATCAGTCCATAAACATTTCTTGACACTGTATTTTAAGTCAATATTAAAAATAACTTCATTAACTAGTTTTAACCATTTATTAATTCTGTTAATATTTATTTTATGTAAATTACAAAAATATGTAATCTATATACCTTATGCAAAATTACCTTACTCTATCTATCAAAATAATCATATAGAAAAAGCAACACTAAAAATAGATACTGCGGCCTCTCGGGGGAGAGAAGCCACAAGGTATAAAGATAGAGGAAGGATAGAAGTTTTGGATACCTTGAGGGGCGTGGTGGAGCCAAGTTAGAGATATGAGATGGCAGAAATGAGTCAGAAAACCAGGCCTTATTGATTATAATGGATCCACAGCAGAACCCTGATCAGTGGACTTCTCAGAAAAGCTAATTCCCGTCCAATGATCCAAATTTAATACCACACAGGTCGGAGACATGATAGAGAAAAGAAAGTGCCTGGCCGAAGGCCAGGTCCCAGGTGAGAGACATAGAGAAGGAAAGGAATTAAAGATGGAGCTTGGCCAAGCTCCAGCAAGGACAGGCATCAGTGAGAGCTAAGATCCAAGAGAGGGTGGAGATTGCTGTGGCTCTGCTTTTAATGTCTTTGATATGCAAATATATACAATACATAGGGATGATTATCATTGGTTAATGACAAGGTATAGGTGTGGCTTATCTTAGCCAGGTGAACAGAAAGAAACCTGTTTTCCAGCCTTGGGGAAGCTGGGGTCAAGGGTCAGAGGCTTTCCTAGCCATGCGCAAGACTGAGCATGCTCTTTTCTAAGCCAATCTTTACATTCTGTTTCCCTTGTCCCTAGATAGGTGTGGACTGCTACAGATACCAACTAAACTATGGAAATATAAAAGTGAAAATAAAATCCACAACACAGATTAATCAGGGCTTGTAAATCCTGAAAATGACCCATTTCACTGTTTGTGGAAAAATAAAAATATCAGCTAATACTAGGTAATATTTCTAATTAATATCCTAAAAACTCTAAAACCATATTAAAATGACTGTATAATTATCTCAGCTTCAAAACAATTTTACAAGTCAAATTCAAAAGTCTCAAAATTAAAAGTGCTTCTAACTTTCCCTAATCTAAAAACTCACACACACTCCTTTTGGGGAGGTTGAGATGTTGGGGATTTAAAAAACTTGTTCTCATTCTCTTCTAACTACATATATAATAAAGAGCTTGCATTCTTTTTTTTTTCTTTAAACCCTTACCTTCCATCTTGGAATCAATACTGTGTACTGGTTCCAAGGCAGAAGAGTGGTAAGGGCTAGGCAATGGGGGTTAAGTGACTTGCCTAGGGACACACAGTTAGGAAGTGTCTGAGGCCAAATTTGAACCCAGGAGCTCCCATCTCTAAGCCTGGCTCTCAATCTACTGAGTTACCCAGCTGCCCCCAATTTCTTTAATTCTTGTATACTTCCAGGAAACATTAGGAATGAAATACTATTGTTGGCTTCTGGATCCAGGCCTTAAAAATTCAGCCCAGGATCTGCTCCCCTCCCCCAGAAGCACCTTGGGATAATAGTTAGGGTTCTAGAATTCTGAATGAATTCTCTTTTACCAAAAATTAAGCAAAATTAGCATTAATAAATTTTGATAAATTCATCTATACTCCAGTAGTGGAGTGGCAAAATGCAGGATGCCCCATGAAAATTTCCTGGTGGGAAAATTCTTTCCTAATAGTCATCTGGGCCAATGGTTATCTAACAGAGAAAAATAATACTCAAAGGCGAATGCTAAATCAGGCCAGTCTCCCAAACATAAAAAGGAAAAAAATAAAAGTAACTCACTATAGCAAAAATATTCATCAGGATTTACTAGTCCTTTAAAAAAAACACAAAAAATCTATGTAATTAGTGATTGCAACTCTAAAAATGTACCTAAAAACCCCCCTTCAAAAATCAGAGTATAGTTCATGGCCTTTTAAAACCCATAAAAATTTCTCTCTAAACACAAAACACAGGATTATTAAAGAAAAGCTTAAAATTACTTTCAAGTCAGAATATAGTACTTAAATTATAATAGCTATCCATCTCCTTTTCTTTACTTCTTTACTCTAATTTTACCTGTGGCTCCCTAAGTTGAATTTCTCTCAGCTGTACCTAGCACCTTTCTTTTGGCCTAAGGCAAAAGTCACTTCTTAAGAGGAATTTGGTAGTTCAGTTTAAAACATTCAGGGTTTTCTTACCATTTTTTAAATAGTATTTTATTTGATCATATCCATGCATTATTCATTAAAGACAAAGATCATTTTCTTTTCCTCCCTCCCACCCCCCCGTAGCTGACACGTGATTCCACTGGGTATCACATGTGTTCTTGATTCGAACCCATTGCCATGTTGTTAGTATTTGCATTAGAGTGTTCATTTAGAGTCTCTCCTCTGTCATGTCCCCTCAGCCATTGTAGTCAGGCAGTTGCTTTTCCTCGGTGTTTCTACTCCCACAATTTGTCCTCTGCTTATGGATAGTGTTCTTTCTCCTAGATCCCTGCAGATTGTTCAGGGACATTACACTGCCACTAATGGAGAAATCCATTATGTTCAATTATACCACAGTGTATTAGTCTCTGTGTACAATGTTCTCCTGGTTCTGCTCCTCTCGCTCTGCATCAGTTCCTGGAGGTTGTTCCAGTCTCTATGGAATTCCTCCACTTTATTATTCCTTTTTGCACAATAGTATTCCATCACCAACATATACCACAGTTTGTTCAGCCATTCCCCAATTGATGGGCATCCCCTCGTTTTCCAGTTTTGGGCCACCACAAAGAGCGCAGCTATGAATATTTTTGTACAAGTCTTTGTGTCCATTATCTCTTTGGAGTACAGACCCAGCAGTGCTATGGCTGGGTCAAAGGGTAGATATTCTTTTGTCGCCCTTTGGGCATAGTTCCAAATTGCCCTCCAGAATGGTTGGATCAGTTCACAACTCCACCATCAATGAATTAATGTCCCTACTTTGCCACATCCCCTCCAGCATTCATTACTTTCCATAACTGTCATGTTAGCCAATCTGCTAGGTGTGAGGTGATACCTCAGAGTTGTTTTGATTTGCATCTCTCTGATTATGAGAGATTTAGAACACTTCTTCATGTGCTTATTAATAGTTTTGATTTCTTTGGCTGAGAACTGCCTATCCATGTCCCTTGCCCATTTATCAATTGGGGAATGGCTTGATTTTTTGTACAATTGATTTAGCTCTTTATAAATTTGAGTAATTAAACCTTTGTCAGAGGTTTTTATGAAGATTTTTTCCCAATTTGTTGTTTTCCTTCTGATTTTAGTTACATTGGTTTTGTTTGTACAAAAGCCTTTTAATTTGATGTAGTCGAAATTATTTATTTTACATTTTGTGATTCTTTCTATGTCTTGCTTGGTTTTAAAGTCTTTCCCTTCCCAAAGGTCTGACATGTATACTATTCTGTGTTTACCCAATTTACTTATGGTTTCCTTCTTTATGTTTGTCTTTCACCAAATTTTGAATTTATCTTGGTGTAGGGTGTCAGGTGTTGATCAATTCCTAATCTCTCCCACACTGTCTTCCAATTTTCCCAGCAGTTCTTATCGAATAGTGGATTTTTGTCCCAAGACCTGGGATCTTTGGGTTTATCGTATACTGTCTGGCTGAGGTCACTTGCCCCCAGTCTATTCCACTGATCCTCCTTTCTGTCTCTTAGCCAGTACCAAATTGTTTTGATGACTGCTGCTTTGTAATATAGTTTGAGGTCTGGGACTGCTAGGCCCCCCTCATTTGTGTTTTTTTTCATTATTTCCCTGGATATCCTTGATCTTTTGTTATTCCAAATGAACTTTGTTATGGTTTTTTCCAAATCAGTAAAGAAATTTTTTGGGAGTTCCATGGGTATGGCACTAAATAGATAAATAAGTTTGGGTAGGATGGTCATTTTTATTATATTGGCTCATCCTACCCATGAGCAGTTAATGTTTTTCCAATTGCTCAAGTCTAGTTTTAGTTGTGTGATGAGTGTTTTGTAGTTATGTTCATATAGTTCCTGTGTTTGTCTCGGGAGGTAGATTCCTAGGTATTTTATTTTGTCTAAGGTGATTTTGAATGGGATTTCTCTTTCTAGTTTTTGCTGCTGAGCTGTGTTGGAGATATATAGAAAAGCTGATGACTTGTGTGGGTTTATTTTGTATCCTGCAACTTTGCTAAAGTTGTTGATTATTTCAATTAGCTTTTTGGTTGAATCTCTAGGATTCTTTAAGTAGACCATCATGTCATCTGCAAAGAGTGATAACTTGGTCTCCTCCTTGCCTATTTTGATGCCTTCAATTTCTTTTTCTTCTCTAATTGCTACTGCTAGTGTTTCTAGTACAATGTCAAATAATAGAAGTGATAATGGGCATCCTTGTTTCACTCCTGATCTTATTGGGAATGCATCTAGTTTATCCCCATTGCAAATGATATTAGCTGATGGTTTTAGATATATACTGTTTATTATTTTTAGGAATGACCCTTCTATTCCTATGCTTTCTAGTGTTTTTAGTAGGAATGGGTGTTGTATTTTATCAAAGGCTTTTTCTGCGTCTATTGAGATAATCATGTGGTTCTTGTTGGTTTGCTTGTTGATGTGGTCAATTATGTGGATGGTTTTCCTAATATTGAACCAGCCCTGCATCCCTGGTATAAATCCTACTTGATCATGGTGGATGACCCTTCTGATCACTTGCTGGAGTCTTTTTGCTAGTATCCTATTTAAGATTTTTGCATCTATATTCATTAGGGAGATTAGTCTATAGTTTTCTTTCTCTTTTTGCCCAGCCTGGCTTTGGAATCAGTACCATGTTTGTGTCATAAAAGGAGTTTGGTAGAACTCCCTCTTTGCTTATTATGTCAAATAGTTTATATAGTATTGGGATTAACTGTTCTCTGAATGTTTGATAGAATTCACTGGTGAATCCATCAGGCCCTGGGGATTTTTTCTTAGGAAGTTCTTTGATGGCCTGTTGGATTTCATTTTCTGATATGGGATTATTTAAGAATTCTATTTCCTCTTCTGTTAGTCTAGGCAGTTTGTATTTTTGTATATATTCATCCATATCACTTAAATTGGTATATTTATTGCCATATAATTGGGCAAAGTAATTTTTAATGATTGCCTTAATTTCCTCTTCCTCAGAGGTGATGTCCCCCTTTTCATCTTTAATGCTGTTAATTTGCTTTTCTTCCTTCCTTTTTTCAATTAGATTGACAAGTACTTTGTCTATTTTGTTTGTTTTTTCAAAGTACCAGCTTCTTGTCTTATTTATTAAATCAATAGTTCTGTCACTTTCTATTTTATTAATTTCTCCCTTAATTTTTAGGATTTCTAGTTTGGTTTTCTGCTGGGGGTTTTTAATTTGGTCACTTTTGAGTTTTTTTATTTGCATTTCCAATTGATTGATCTCTGCTCTCCCGAGTTTGTTAATATATGCACTCAGGGATATGAATTTACCTCTGATTACCGCTTTGGCTGCATCCCAAAAGGTTTGAAAGGATGTCTCGCCATTGTCATTTTCCTCGATGAAATTATTAATTGTTTCTATGATTTCTTCTCTAACTAAACGATTTTGGAGTATCATATTGTTTAGTTTCCAATTAGTTTTTGATTTGGTTTTCCATGTACCATTACTGATCGTTATTTTTATTGCCTTGTGGTCTGAAAAGGCTGCATTTATTATTTCTGCTTTTCTGCATTTGTGTGCCATGTTTTTGTGACCTAATGTATGGTCAATCTTTGTGAATGTGCCATGTGGTGCTGAGAAGAAGGTGTAGTCCTTTTTATCCCTATTTATTTTTCTCCATATGTCTATTAATTCTAATTTTTCTAAGATTTTGTTCACTTCTTTTACCTCTTTCTTATTTATTTTTTGATTTGATTTATCTAAATTTGATAATGGTTGGTTCAAGTCTCCCCCTAATATGGTTTTACTGTCTATTTCTTACTTCAATTCTCCTAGTTTCTCCATTAGAAATTTGGGTGCTATATTATTTGGTGCATATATGTTGATTAGTGATATTTCCTCATTATCTAAATTCCCTTTTAACAGGATGTAATTACCTTCCCTATCCCTTTTAATCAGGTCTATTTTTGCTTTGGCTTTATCAGATATCATGATTGCCACTCTGGCCTTCTTTCTGTCAGTTGAGGCCCAGAAGGTCTTACTCCATCCTTTAATTCTGACCTTGTGGATGTCTACCCACCTCATGTGTGTTTCTTGGAGACAACATATGGTAGGGTTTTGGATTCTAATCCATTCTTCTATTCATCTACGTTTTATGGGTGAGTTCATCCCATTCACGTTCAATGTTATGACTGTCACTTGTGGACTCCCTGGCGTTTTGATATCCTTCCCTAATTCTAACCTTTCTTCTTCAGCTCTACCTTTTAGTCCAGTGATTTACTTTAAATCCGTCCCCCTTGTATTTCCCTTTCTACCCCCCTCCCTTCTTATTCCCTCCCTTATTTTCCCCTGTAGTCTTTTTAAAAATTCCCCACCCACCCTCTCCCTCCCTTGTACTGCTTCCCTCCCCACCAGTCTGTTTTTTACCCTTCTACTCCCCTATAGGGCGCAAATCTATTCTCTTCCCCAATGGATTGGATTGTTCTTCCCTCTTTGGGTCAGTTTCAAAGTACGTAAGAGTTGAGTATTTCCTATCTCCAACCTCTTTACCCTTCCAGTATATCGATGTTCTCCCCCGTCCTGCCATGAGCTTCTTTGTGACATATAAATTTACCCCCATTTGTTTCTTTTCCCATTTCTTTTAGTCATAACCTCTTTTCTTTTTTAGCTTTAGTCATGTATATATATATATATATATACATACACATGTATATGTATTTATGCATGCATATATCTATATACCTATTTATGTCTTGTCCTTTCATCCTATACAGTTTGTCACTGTTCCCTTTGAGTGTAGTTCTTCTAGCTGCTTAGGTGATAGCAACAGTTTTTAAGAGTTGCCAATGACCTCTTTTCTTATAGGGATACATATCATTTTAACTTACTGAGTCTCTTAAAAAAAACCTTTTTTTTGTTGTTTTTCCCCTCTTTTTTAATTACCTTTTGATGATTCTCTTGAGTTCTGTGGTTGGACTTCGAATTTTCTGTTCAGGTCTGGTCTTTTATTTATGAATGCTTGGAACTCTTCTGTTGTGTTAAATGACCATACTTTCCCCTGTAAGAATATAGTCAGTTTTGATGGGTATTTTATTCTTGGCTGTAGGCCTAGTTCCCTTGCTTTCTGGAATATCATATTCCATGCCTTTCGGTCCTTCAGTGTGGATGCAGACAGATCCTGTGTTATCCTCACCGTGTTTCCAGTTTCTTCTTGGCAGCTTGTAATACCTGTTCTTTTATCTGATTGTTTTTGAATTTGGCTATAACATTTCTTGGTGTTGTCAGTTGGGGATTAAATACAGGGGGTGATCTGTGGATTCTTTCAATCTCCACTTTCCCCTCTTGTTCTAGGATTTTGGGACAGTTTTCCTGGATAATTTCCTCTAGTATTATGTCCAGGCTTTTTCTTTTGTCGTGGTCTTCTGGTAGTCCAATTATTCTTAAATTGTCTCTTCTTGAACAATTTTCTGAATCGTCTGTTTTGTGAATGAGATGCTTCACATTTTCCTCAATTTTTTCATTCTTTTTGTTTTGTTTTATAGTGTCCTGCTGCCTTGTGAGGTCACTTGATTCTAGTTGTTTTACTCTGGTTCTTAAAGATTGGATTTCATCTTTGGCTTTTTGGTCGTCTTTTTCCTTCTGGTCTGAGTTTCTTTGAAGATCATCTTTCATCCTCTTTACCTCGTCTTTCATCTCCTTTGCCTCATTTTCCAGCTGGATGATTTTGGCTTTCAGGACACTATTTTCTTGTTTTAGTTCAAGTGCCTCTGTTTCCAGATGACTTATCTTAATTTTTAAGTTCTTTTCCCAATTGTCTTCAGCCTCTCTTAGTTGTGTTTTGAGTTCTTCTACAGCCTGTATCCAATTCGCTGGGATTTCTGGTTTATTGTTTGCTGATCTCTCCCCCTCTGTTCCATTTGGTGAGTAGTAGCTGTCTATTGTAGTTTCTTTCTTCTGTTTCTGTTGTTTGTTCAAATTCACCCCTTCTTTCCTCCCTGTATTTGTCTGTGCTCTTGTTCCTCTCATTTTTTTTTGTTTTTTTTTAGGGACTTCTATCAGTCTCCCTTCTTGGAGCTTTAACAGAGGATCTCTTGGTGTAATCTCTGAGGGAGGGTTGTTGGGGGTTTGAGCTTTCCTGTCCTCTGGAGGCTTTTTATTGGCTTAAAGTCCAGCAGTCAATGAGGATGGATGGGGAGCCTGGGCTTCCCTGTGTTCTGGAGACTTTTGATGGGATTGAGTTCAGTTTAGTTGGGCTGGGTTTACTCTGAGTTTTAAACTTCCTGGATGGCTGGAGCAGATATGGAGGATCTCTAAAGCTCTGGCCAGGCTGCCAGGTCTATGCTCCTTCTAGGCTGCCATCTTGACTTCGCCTCTAGGTTTCTGTTTTTTCAGAAGACCCAGCTCTCTAAGGGGGGAGGGGTTGTGGCTTGCCTGGACTCTGATGGCTCCTGATGGGATTAGGTTCAGGTGGTGTGGGCTGAAGGATCCCGGAGCCAAAAGCAGAAAGAAAAAAAGAAAACAAAAAGCAGCAACATCCTCTTCCACAGTCTGTGTTGAGTGCCCAGAAACTGGCCCGGGTTACTTTCAAGGTAAGCTCTTTGGAGCAACCCCTTTGACAGCCCTGAGTTTTCTGTCCTTTCAGTAGCTCTGAGGGCTCCTGATGGGATTGGGTTCAGCTGGTGCCCTAAAGCTGGGACCTTCCTTGAGACTCAGATGGAAGAACCCAGCCAGAGGGCTACAGGCTTCCCCCTTCTCTCTATGTTTCCCTGCCATCTGTGTTGGGTGCCCCGGAGACTGGCTCGGGTTGCTTTCAAGGTGAGTCCTCAGAGCCCTGAGGTTCCCGCTGCTGCCTTGGGCTCAGCACTCTGGGTTGGGGGGGATGGGTCCTGGGACCTTCTTTCTGTCTACCCCTTAGATCCGAGTGATCTAGGGTTCTGGCTTTTGGGGTGTGGTACCTTTTGATCCAGGTCCAGGAGGAGGTTTCCCCAGGTCTATCCTGTTGTTCGGCTTGAATTTTGGTGGCCTAGGAGCACTCTGTTTGCGATCGGTAAGGAAGGGTTTCCGAGGTCTGAACTTTTACTGCTTCTACACCGCCATCTTGACCGGAAGTCTTGTTTCTTACCATTTAAAAGCCTTTTCTCAAATATTTCTTTTCCTTTTTAACAATGCAATGACCTGTCAAGTTTTGTAGTTTACCAAATTAAGATTAACTTTCTGACACTCCAGAAAAAAAAAATTAACCAGAAATAACCTAATTCTTTGGAATAAATAAGAGCTTAACAAAAATGTGAAATTATAGAAAAGAGTTACTACCTAGAATAAAATGCATCTCATTACCAATCACCATTAAAAATTAACTGCATTTGTTATGCAATATTTCACACATTAACCATACCAAAACTAGAATTTAAAGTTATGAATTCTGGATCTCCTTTGGTCCCCTGCTGGATATCCCCACGTCCAACTCACTAGTTCCTGTATTTTCAGCCTTGGGAGTTACTAACAGTTAGTGCAACTTTAGACATGTTTGGCTAACGTTTAAATTGCAAGCACTCAAGATTAATAGAGAAATCTCCACTTATGAAATATAGTAAAGATACTGTATAGTCAAAACCCCTAAGAGAGTCCAGAAGAAACCCAGAACTTAAGTTCTTAAGCTTCTAAAGAGAAGCTTTTCCACAAAAATTTACAACCATTTAAACCTTAAGCCATGGCATTTCAATTCATTTAGAAACTTTCTTTGTGTTAATTTCTTCAAACCAGTTACCCAACACTTCAATTGAACACTTAGGCTCCAACACTCCAAATCAGCTTCCCATTCAAACTGTTCAGACCACCATTTACACAAATACTTTCTCACAGCTATTTCATCTCATCTCAATTACACTAACCTGGTTCTTACTCCTCACCGAGATACTGCTTCACTCATAGCCACATCCACAAACACACCCACCCAAAATCCTAGCCAAGGGTGGAGCTTGCAGTCAGGTTAAAAATAGACTCCATTCTGGCCACCTCCCAGGGGAAAAATGCTTGGGGTCTGAGTTAGACCACTTTAGCCTAAGAAGTGCACATCCATAGTCCAAAAATCCCCCAGGGATACCTTGTCCTTTCCACAGTAGCCCTGCCAAGGGCCCTGAGCTGGCACAGCATAATTGGGGATGCCCATTTCACCTCCTGATTAAAGAGTAAGTTATTTCCAAAAGTGCAAGCTTGGGTTCTTTTTTTTTTGAAAATGGACTTACCCTAGCCAACCTGATAACAGAGCTCCAGATTTTGGAACTCCAAAATGAGCCCTGATGGTACTGCAGGTCCAGATTTCTGTTAACAGGTGGCCTGAGGCAGTTTTCATTTCAAGTTCCACCGCTGCCCCATTTGTTAACTTGGAAATAACAGAACTACCAAAGTAGTAAGAAAAACCTAAGTCTTTAATCAGGAAAAGAGATAGGGTCCAACATTGGCCGCCACTCAGAGCCCAGTGCCACATACCACACAGGACCTGCTCCCTGGGGACTCAGGGAACCATATCCCTGGGAGAAGGCACCACATTAAATGCCAGTTCCGATGCCAACTCCACCGTGGAAGAAAACACCATGCTAATTGCCAACTCCAAAGAGAGACAGAACTTGGGGGTCTCTTATACCCTCTGGAGAATTTGTTATGGCAAGCCTGCAGAGACAAACCACAAACAGGTTGCAAACCTCTTTCCAGCCAGCCTCAGCGGTATCGCCTAGGGGTCAGCTTTGTCACATCAAAGGCAAGGGTCAAACTCAGGAGCTGAGAGGAGAATTAACACAATAAGAGAAGCCTCCAAAACAAATAAAAGGCACTTAATATTAGCTAATTCCACAAATCCCACTTAGGTTAAGGGGTTCCCAAACAGCTCTAAAGTCCATAGTTCAACCCCCAGGGTGCTTGGTACTGAGGTTTCTCAAAGGGCAGAGGTAAACTGAGTCATCCAAATTTCTAGTTGTCATGGGACTTTTGTAAAATGATTGTTTACTTTGTATCCATTCACTCCTTATCTCAAGAAACTACTCTTTCCCTGAAAAGAACCTCAGTAAGGAGTAGCAACTAGAGAACACAGTCTTGATCCTCTGGCTTCCCAGCTGCCCAACTGGCCCTCTGGGAAGAGGGGCTACAGTTTTCTGCACAGAGACCACTGGCTACCCTAGAGAACACAAGCCCATAAGGGGATCTGTAACAGTTAAATTAGTTTCTCTACTAAAAGTATTATATTTTATGAGATTTATTAAGATTATTAGAAATCAAGGAAATAAGAAAATACAAATAAGAAAAGCACATGCCTAGGGCACATTAGCCCATTCACAACCTACTCACCACATCTTGCCTGCCAGGTAGAGAGACACGTGTGCTTAGAAGTGGAAGAAGAGAGGCTCTTGGGAGGCAGAGAGCCCTTTAAATACTAAATTGTGTTCTCGCACTCAGGTGAGGACTCAGGTGAAATTATAGGGAATTCTGGGAAGTACCAAGGACATCTAGGGATTGAAGTCTGGGGTTCAAATCTCCATTTTTACAGATCTAACCCTCACCTCTGGGGGGAACTAGTCCATTTTCTGCCCCTTGTTTTCCCAACCAGCCAACCCTGGGCCCTCAGCCTTCGCCAGTGAGTAGGATTCCTTCAGAGCTGCACAATCTACACATTCATCAAGGACTTCTTCATTGTGTGGTGTGTGGATGAAAGACAACACCCAGGAGATAGGCTCGAATACTTTATTGGAGCCCAGAGATGAACAGGAGATGGGATGCCAGGAGGAGGGAGTGCCAGGGATGGGCTGGGTCCCACCTACAAGCTTGAACTTTAATAATTCATTAAGGGATAGTCTTCAAACTTCACGTCATCAGTGGTCAGCACAAGGGGAGAATCATGCTCCTGAGGGGTGCTCTTCTCCTCAGGGGAGAGCTCCTCCCACTCCACAGGGGCAGAGGGCTTCTCTCCCACAGGCCCTGCAGGCTCCTCCTCCTCGGGGATCTCCTCCATGGGGACGGCCCACTCCCCTTCCGGGTTGGTCGAGGGGCAGCAGCAGTATTGTTACCACCTCTGACTTCAGGCGTGGTCTCAAGGACTGTGTCATAGATCCCAGAGTCCGGAGGCGGAGTCCTGATGTGAGGCCGAGGAGTGGCGGCCAAGGTGATGTTCATTCTATTGGAGGCTGGTGTAACTATATCTTCCCATGTTGAATTCCAAATCTATTTATGGTCATACTTGCTTATTGGCGCACAGCCCAAATTTCCTCTCTACAGTCCAGCAGTAACCCCAAGAGTGTCCTATGCCATGCGGACATTTTCTTGCTCCCCTGGTGCCTGTCCAGTAGAAGAAGAGAGCCAGAAGTGAATGGGGGGAGCCTCTGAAGGAGAGGGATGAACTTGCCCTGGGGTCCACAGACTCAGGGGAACTGTGATCCCAGGCTCAAGGGTGAGGTCTGGGCCTGGGAGGATGGGAGAAGAAGAGGACAGGAGAAGGATCCTCTGATTCCTGGTAGTGGGGACCTCCCAGCCTCCCTTCTATGGAACCCTAAGTTAGATAGAGATCACCCAGATCACCCAAAACCCCTTCTGTGGAAAGGAAACTAGAATAAATTCTGTACCTTCTGCCACTGTGTTGGAATAAGCAACAGTGGGAATGTTAGAGAGGAAATTGTCAAGACTGACAGTTGGTAGGGGAAGGGGCAACTGGGAGTGGCAGTGGGTCTTATGCCCGGAACTTCCTTCCTAGAGTGGGGAGTGAGAGGAGCATTTCTTCAGAGTCTCTGGATTGAGGTGTCTCTACTTGCTTCAGCCTGAAGAGACAGCCCAATAAGCTCTGTAAGTCAGAACTGTTCTTGTTGCTTGCTGTCTACTGCTAAGATTTTGGAATTGACAAAGCTAGCACAGATATAGGGTAGACTGGGAGAAATCCTCCACTAGCCTATGAGGCCTGGCCTCAGCTCCAAAGCTGAGAAAGACTCCAACCTTATTTAGGGATCCCCCTCTTCCCTTTTCCCTGATCCCAAACTGGTTATTAAAATTTATCTTATTTGAATATTGCAGTCAGATAAGAGGACTATCTTTTCTGGGGCATAGAGGGAGCTGAACCTCAGTTCAGTCATCCAATTACAAACGGGCCCTATAGGACTCCTGCTGGGCGACCAAATTCTGGGAAAAGGCTTGTCCCTAAGGAGGGTCCGTGTTTAGCCAGCTCTGGGGCAACTTTGGCAGCAATCCAACAAGAAGACATGCCTGCAGGATATCATAAGTGGCTAATTTCTTGGATACCCCATTTGGTTCAAAAATAGACTCTTGGCAAGGGGCATCTCTCTCCTTTGCCTCATCGGCAGCCATATTCCCTTTATCCCTTCAACTCCTCCATTCCCTGCTACAAACCTTTCATATTCCCTGTTTAAAAAAAATTTTTTTAATTTAAATTTTTAACATTATTTTTTTATTTGGTCAATTTCAAACATTATTCCTTGGTTACAAAAATCATTTTCTATCCCTCCCTCCGCTCTCCTTCCCCCTCCCATAGCCGATGCACAATTCCACTGGATACTACATGTGTCCTTGATCAGAGCCCATTTCCATATTGTTGGTGTTTGCACTAGGATGTTCATTTAGAGTCTACATCCCCAATCATATCCCCCGCAACCCATGTAATCAAGCAGTTGTTCTTCTTTGGTGTTTTTACTCCCACAGTTTTTCCTCTGAATGTGGATAGGGCTCTTTCTCATAGATCCCTCTGGGTTGTTCAGGAACACTGCATTTCCACTAATGGAGAAGTCCATTACATTCTATTGTACCACAGTATATCAGTCTCTGTGTACATTGTTCTCCTGGTTCTGCTCCTTTTTGCTCTGCATCACTTTCTGGAGGTTGTTCCAGTCTCTATGGAATTCCTCCACTTTATTATTCCTTTGAGCACAATAGTATTCCATCACCAACATATACCACAATTTGTTCAGCCATTCCCCAATTGAAGGAAATCCCCTCATTTTCCAATTTTTTGCCACAACAAAGTTTATTTTGTATCCTGCAACTTTGCTAAAGTTGTTGATTATTTCCACTAGCTTTTTAGATGATTCTCTAGGATTCCTTAAGTAGACCATCATATCATCTGCAAAGAGTGATAACTTGGTCTCTTCATTGCCAATTTTAATACCCTCAATTTCTTTTTCTTCTCTAATTGCTCCTGCTAGTGTTTCTAGTAAAATGTTAAATAATAGAGGTGATAATGGGCATCCTTGTTTCACTCCTGATCTTATTGGGAATATAGTTTATCCCCATTGCAGATGATGTTGGCTGATGGTTTTAGATAGATAGATACTATTCATTATTTTTAGGAAAGGCTCTTCTATTCCTATACTTTCTAATGTTTTCAATAGGAATGAGTGTTGTATTTTGTCAAAGACTTTTTCTGCGTCTATTGAGATAATCATGTGATTTTTGTCAGTTTGCTTGTTGATATGGTCATATGTGAATGGTTTTCCTAATATTGAACCATCCTTGGATTCCTGGTATAAATCCCACCTGCTCATAATGAATAACCCTCCTGATCACTTTCTGGAGTCTTTTTGGTAGTATCCTATTGTGAGATTTAAAATGGTTGAGGTCTTAAACTGTAGTGATTAAAATAGTGGAATATATAAATTGTGATAGATATAAGAGAGGGTGAGTAAATTTGACTGCAGAAAATATGTTCACTATAGTGTCTTGGTTTTTAAATAAAATATAAGGTGGTCGCCAGGGAAATATTCCCAATTATTCAAATACCCAAGTCAATTGGGTTTTATAGAGATTTTAATTAACAATACAATGAGTAATCAAAGAAAGAGAGAGAGAGTAAGAAAGGAATAAGTATGAAGGGCCTCAAGCCAATATGACCTAGACCTGAGTCTTAAATGAGAAATCAGTCAGTTTTTTTAACACTCACCACAAGGTCTGACTAAACAAGGATTCTAGTAACACCAGGCCAGCTCCATCTCAGCTGACTTCACCAGAGAGCCTTCCAGCCAGAGACTGTTCCAAAGGGCCTTTCTCCAGAGCCTCTCTCAAGAGATTCTTCCCAAGCGATCCTCATCAGAGATCCTCCAAAAGGATTTCTCCAAAAGGATATCTCCAAAAGGATATCCCTCAAGAGATTCTGCTTTTTCTTATATAGGGCTTTTTCTCCCATGTCACCTCCCCTAAGTCCCTACATCTACCAATCACTGTAGACGCTTTCCAAAGGACTGCCCATCTAAATTCCTGCTAAGTCGACCAATCTCCTCAGTAAGTCTGAATCAGAAAAAATGCTGCTGTGTCGACCAAATCTCCTCAGTAATTCTGAACGAGAGAAAACACAGCTGAGTCAACTAATCTCATCAAGAGAAAACTTACCTGACCCTTTTAGGTACCTAGAATCCCATTGTATCAATTCTAAAAACTGGCCTGGCTCAAAGAACTCCTTGCCTTATTATAAGCATGGGTCCAAGTACTTTCATTGTTTAGCAAGGAGTTTTTTTTTCCCTAAAGCAGTCTTTTTTTTTTAATATTATTTTATTTGGTCGTTTTCATACATTATTCACTGGAAACAAAGATCGTTTTCTTTTCCTCCCCTCCTTTCCCCCCTCCCCCCCCCCTGCCTTTCCCTCTCCCATAGCCGACGCATGATTCCACTGGTTATCACATGTGTTCTTGACTCGAACCCATTTCCCTGTTGTTGGAGTTTGCATTATAGTGTTCATTTAGAGTCTCTCCTCAGTCTTATCTCCTCCATCCCTGTAGTCAAGCAGTTGCTTTTCAGCGGTATTTTTACTCCCACAGTTTATCCTCTGCTTGTGGGTAGTATTTCTTTTTTTAGATCCCTGCAGATTGTTCAGGGACATTGCATTGATACTAATGGCGAAGTCCATCACCTTCGATTGTACCACAATGTATCAGTCTCTGTGTATAATGTTTTCCTGGTTCTGCTCCTTTCGTTCTGCATCACTTCCTGGAGGTTGTTCCAGTTCACATGGAATTCCTCCACTTTATTATTCCTTTTAGCACAATAGTATTCCATCACCAACATATGCCACAATTTGTTCAGCCATTCCCCAATTGAAGGGCATCCCCTCATTTTCCAATTTTTGGCCACCACAAAGAGCGCAGCTATGAATATTTTTGTACAAGTCTTTTTGTCCATTATCTCTTTGGGGTACAAGCCCAGCAGTGCTATGGCTGGATCAAAGGGCAGACAGTCTTTTATCGCCCTTTGGACATAGTTCCAAATTGCCCTCCAGAATGGTTGGATCAATTCACAACTCCACCAGCAATGAATTAATGTCCCCACTTTGCCACATCCCCTCCAGCATTCATTACTTTGCATAGCTGTCATGTTAGCCAATCTGCTAGGTGTGAGGTGATACCTCAGAGTTGTTTTGATTTGCATCTCTCTGATTATAAGAGATGTAGAGCACTTTTTCATGTGCTTATTAATGGTTTTGATTTCTTTGGCTGAGAATTGCCTGTTCATGTCCCTTGCCCATTTGTCAATTGGAGAATGGCTTGATTTTTTGTACAATTGATTTAGTTCTTTATAAATTTTAGTAATTAAACCTTTGTCAGAGGTTTTTATGAAGATTGTTTCCCAATTTGTTGCTACCCTTCTGATTTTGGTTACATTGGTTTTGTTTGTACAAAACCTTTTTAATTTGATGTAATCCAGATTATTTATTTTGCATTTTGTAACTCTTTCTAATTCTTGCTTGGTTTTGAAGTCTTTCCCTTCCCAAAGGTCTGACATGTATACTATTCTGTGTTCGCCTAATTTACTTATAGTTTCCTTCTTTATGTTCAAGTCATTCATCCATTTTGAATTTATCTTGGTGTAGGGTGTGAGGTGTTGATCTAAGCCTAATCTTTCCCATACTGTCCTCCAATTTTCCCAACAGTTTTTATGAAATAGTGGATTTTTGTCCCAAAAGCTGGGATCTTTGGGTTTGTCATATACTGTCTTGCTGAGGTTGCTTGCCCCCAGTCTATTCCACTGATCCTCCTTTCTGTCTCTTAGCCAGTACCAAATTGTTTTGATGACCGCTGCTTTGTAATATAGTCTGAGATCTGGGACTGCAAGACCCCCTTCCTTTGTATTTTTTTTCATTAATTCCCTGGATATCCTTGATCTTTTGTTCTTCCAAATGAACTTTGTTATGTTTTTTTCTAATTCAGTAAAAAAATTTTTTGGAAGTTCCATGGGTATGGCACTAAATAGATAGATGAGTTTGGGTAGGATGGTCATTTTTATTATATTGGCTCGTCCTACCCATGAGCAGTTAATGTTCTTCCAATTGTTCAAGTCTAGTTTTAGTTGTGTGGAAAGTGTTTTGTAGTTGTGTTCATATAGATCCTGTGTTTGTCTCGGGAGATAGATTCCTAAGTATTTTATTTTGTCTTGGGTAATTTTGAATGGGATTTCTCTTTCTAGTTCTTGCTGCTGAGCTGTGTTGGAATTATATAGAAATGCTGATGACTTATGTGGGTTTATTTTGTATCCTGCAACTTTGCTAAAGTTGTTGATTATTTCAATTAGCTTTTTGGTTGAGTCTCTAGGATTCTTTAAGTAGACCATCATGTCATCTGCAAAGAGCGATAATTTGGTCTCCTCCTTGCCTATTTTGATGCCTTCAATTTCTTTTTCTTCTCTAATTGCTACTGCTAGTGTTTCTAATACAATGTCAAATAATAGAGGTGATAATGGGCATCCTTGTTTCACTCCTGATCTTAATGGGAATGGATTTAGTTTATCCCCATTGCAGATGATATTAGCTGATGGTTTTAGATATATACTGTTTATTATTTTTAGGAATGACACTTCTATTCCTATGCTTTCTAGTGTTTTTAGTAGGAATGGGTGTTGTATTTTATCAAATGCTTTTTCTGCATCTATTGAGATAATCATGTGGTTCTTGTTGGTTTGCTTGTTGATGTGGTCAATTATGTGGATAGTTTTCCTAATGTTGAACCAGCCCTGCATCCCTGGTATAAATCCTACTTGATCATGGTGGATGACCCTTCTAATCACTTGCTGGAGTCTTTTTGCTAGTATCCTATTTAAGATTTTTGCATCTATATTCATTAGGGAGATTGGTCTATAGTTTTCTTTCTCTGTTTTTGGCCTGCCTGGTTTTGGAATCAGTACCATGCTTTTGTCATAAAAGGAGTTTGGTAGGACTCCCTCTTTGCTTATTATGTCAAATAGTTTGTATAGTATTGGGATTAACTGTTCTCTGAATGTTTGATAGAATTCACTGGTGAATCCATCAGGCCCTGGGGATTTTTTCTTAGGAAGTTCTGTGATGGCCTGTTGGATTTCTTTTTCTGATATGGGATTATTTAAGAAAACTATTTCTTCTTCTGTTAGTCTAGGCAATTTATATTTTTGTAAATATCCATCCATATCACCTAGGTTGGTATATTTATTGCCATATAGTTGGGCAAAGTAGTTTTTAATGATTGCCTTAATTTCCTCTTCATTGGAGGTGAGATCCCCCTTTTCATCCTTGATGCTATTAATTTGCCTTTCTTCTTTCCTTTTTTTAATTAATTAACCAGTACTTTGTCTATTTTGTCTGTTTTTTCAAAGTACCAGCTTCTAGTCTTGTTTATTAGCTCAATAGTTCTGTCACTTTCTATTTTATTAATTTCTCCCTTAATTTTTAGGATCTCTAGTATGGTTTTCTTCTGGGGGTTTTTAATTTGTTCATTCTCAAGTTTTTTGATTTGCATTTCCAATTCCTTGGTCTCTGTCCTCCCTAATTTGTTAATATATGCACTCAGGGATATGAATTTTCCTCTAAGTACTGCCTTGGCTGCATCCCATAAGGTTTGAAAGGACGTTTCGCCGTTGTCATTTTCTTCAACGAAATTGTTAATTGTTTCTATGATTTCTTCTCTAACTAAACGATTTTGGAGTATCATGTTATTTAATTTCCAATTAATTTTTGATTTGGGTCTCCATGTACCCTTGCCGATCAATATTTTAATTGCCTTGTGATCTGAAAAGGCTGCAGTTAATATTTCTGCTTTTCTGCATTTGAGTGCCATGTTTCTATGACCTAGTGTATGATCTATTTTTGTGAATGTGCCATGTGGTGCTGAAAAGAAGGTGTATTCTTTTTTGTCCCTATTTATTTTTCTCCATATGTCTATTAATTCTAATTTTTCTAAGATTTCATTCACCTCTTTTACCTCTTTCTTATTTATTTTTTGGTTTGATTTATCTAAATTTGATAGTGGTTGGTTCAAGTCTCCCACTAATATGGTTTTACTGTCTATTTCCTCCTTCAATTCTCCTAGTTTATCTATTAAAAATTTGGATGCTATACCATTTGGTGCATACATGTTGATTAGTGATATTTCCTCATTGTCTATACTTCCTTTTAGCAGAATATATTTACCTTCCCTATCCCTTTTGATCAGGTCTATTTGTACTTTGGCTTTGTCAGATATCATGATTGCAACTCCTGCCTTCTTTCTATCGGTTGAGGCCCAAAAGGTCTTACTCCAACCTTTAATTCTAACCTTGTGAGTGTCAACCTGTCTCATATGTGTTTCTTGAAGACAACATATGGTAGGGTTCTAATCCAATCTGCTATTTGTCTGCGTTTTATGGGTGAGTTCATCCCATTCACGTTCAAAGTTATGATTGTTATTTGTGGATTCGCTGGCATTTTGATATCTTCCCCTAGTTCTGACCTTTCTTCTTTAGCTTTCTTCTTTTGAACCAGTGAGAAAGTGTCAGTCCCCCTAGTCCCCTCCCTTGAGATGCTTCCCTTTCTAGCCCCTCCCTTTTTATGCTCCCTTCCCCTCCCCCCTCTCCTTCCCTCCCTTTTTGTACTCCCTCCCCCCTCCCCCTCCTTGATTTTCCTTTCTTTCTTGCCCTAATGGATAAGATAGAATTCAGGATCCCACTGGATCTAGATGTTCTTCCCTCTCAGATTTGATTTCACTGAGAGTAAGGTTTAAGTAATTCCACTTCACACTCTCTTCCTCTCCTTCTCATATGAGAGTTCTTCCCCTCCCTTTCCCATGTGTATCTTTATATGGGAAAGATTATTCTATTGATTCCCCCCCTATTTCTTGAAGTTAATCTTAGTATTATCGCGGTTCCCCTCTCCCTTTTCCTTTCTTTGCCCCAACTTTCCCCAAATCTTCTTAATGCCCCAATCTTTCCCTATGCATGTTTCTTCTAACTACTCTTATGATGATACAATTTATGAGAGTTACACAAAACATTTTCCCCACATATTAATATATATAATTTGATGTAAATGTAGTCCTTATAGAAGAGAGTTTGACTTAAAGAAAAAGATAAGATTTATCTCCTTTTCCCTTTCTTTCATATTTACCTTTTCATGTTTGTCTTGCTTTCTGTGCTTGGATATCGAACTTTCCACAGAGCTCTGGTCTTTTCTTAGCAAATGCTTGGAAATCTTCTATTTTGTTGAATGCCCATACTTTCCCCTGGAAGTATATAGTCAGTTTTGCTGGGTAGTTGATTCTTGGTTGGAGACCCAGATCTCTTGCCTTTCTAAATATCGTGTTCCATGCTTTGCGGTCTCTTAGTGTGTTAGCCGCTAAGTCGTGTGTGATCCTTATGGGAGCCCCCTTATATCTGAAGCTCTTCTTCTTGGCTTCTTGTAGGATTTTCTCCTTTACTTGGAAGCTCTTGAATTTGGCAATTACATTCCTAGGCGTGTCTTTTGGGGATTTAGTATAGAAGGTGTTCTATGAATCCTTTCTATTTCTATTTTGCCCCCTTGCTCCAGAACGTGGGGGCAATTTTCTTTTATAATCTCCTGTAGAATAATATCCAATTTGTTGTTTACCTCTGGTTTTTCTGGGAGACCGATAATACGGAGATTTTCTCGTCTTCCTCTGTTCTCCAGGTCTGTGACCTTCTCAGTGAGATATTTTATGTTTTCTTCCAATTCATTAATTATTTGGGTTTGCTTTATTGATTCTTGCTGTTTTATCATCTCACTTTCTTCGAGGTGCTTAATTCTGGTCATTAGGGACTGGTTTTGCTTTTCAGCCTTGTCTGCCCTTCTATTGGATGCTTCGAGTTCTTTTTCCAATTGAGCATTCTTATCTGTCAGACAGCTGATCTCTTTCTCCCATTTTTCTTTCCAGGTTTCCATCTTTTGGATAAGTTCCAGTTTGAGATCTTCCAGAGCTTGTTGATAGTTTCCATTTTGGGAGGAGTGTTCTGAATTTTTTTGGATTTCCTCCTCATTCTCCTCTTTTCCTTGGGTACTCCCACCATAAAAGTTTTCAATAGTCACTTTTTTCCCTTTCTTCCTGGAGGCTTGATTTTGGGCCATGTGAGCCATCCCTTTGGTGTTTTTATTCCCCTTTCCTTTTTGGTCTGGGGTCTGGGTTATATGAGCGGTTTTTCTGTGAATTTAGGTTGCTTCAGACTAGTTCTTCCCAGCCTCCGCGCCCAGGTATTCAGCTCCGCCCAGATAATCAGCCCGTGGTCCGAGTTGTTCAGCGCAGCCCGCGCCAAGTACAGCTCCGCTGGATTCTCCAGTGAAAGCGCCCTGAGACGTTTTTTCCTGGCAGTCCCCAGATCCCAAGGACCCTGGAGTGCCCCCCCAGACAGAGACGCTCCCCACTCACTCGCTGTCCCGGTGAGCGCTCAGGTAGCTCACTCTGGTTTAGTGGGGGAGGTGGGGTGGGGGAAGGGCGGCTCAGTTCACTTTTCTGTGCAAGCTTTTCCTTCTTATTTTAGTGTGGAAATGTTCAAGCCCCACGTACCTTTGCCTCTGTGGGGTACTGGGGAGTCCTTCTGTTCCTCCAAAGGTGATTTTATGCTCCTTTGATGTAGTCTATTTTGTTCGGTGCTGGGGAGAGGAAGCGTGTGGAGTCTAGATTGCAGCCATGATTACCCGGAAGTCTCTCCCTAAAGCAGTCTTAAGTATGGTTGGAGTAGAGGTCCTCCCATTTCTGATCCTGGCGAGTTCTCACATCAAAATGGGGAATGTTTCTCAGTAGGGAATTTGTTCCAATTAAGAATTCCCTGATGGGGAAATTTTTAACATTCACAAGTCTGAGAGATTTCAAGATTTACACTATTTAAGATTTTTGCATCTATGTTCATTAAGGAGATTGGTCTGTAGTTTTCTTTTTCCATTTTTGGCCTGCCTGGCTTTGGAATCATTACTATATTTGTGTCATAAAAGGAATTTGGTAGAACTCCCTCTTTGCTTATTTTTTTAAACATTATTTTTATTTGGTCAATTTCAAACATTATTTCTTGGATACAAAAATCATTTTCTTTTCCTCCCTCCCCTCCTGCCACCCCTCTCATAGCCGACTCATGATTCCACTGGGTATCACATGTGTCCTTGATCTGAACCCATTTCCATGTTGTTGGTATTTGCACTAGGATATTCATTTAGAGTCTACATCCCCAATCATATTCCTTCCACCCCTGTAGTTAATCAGTTGCCTTTCCTTGGTGTTTTTACTCCCACAGTTTTTCCTCTGCAGGTAGATAGTGTTTGTTCTCATAGATCTCTGCAGATCGTTCAGGGACACTGCATTGACACTAATGGAGAAGTCCATTACGTTTGATTGTACCACAAGCGTATCAGCCTCTGTGTACAATATTCTCCTGTTTCTGCTCCTTTCGTTCTGCATTACTTCCTGGAGATTGTTCCTGTCCCCATGGAATTCCTCCACTTTATTATTCCTTTGAGCACAACAGTATTCCATCACATACATATACCACAATTTGTTCAGCCATTCCCCAATTGAAGGGCATCCCCTCATTTTCCAGTTTTTTGCCACCACAAAGAGCGCAGCTATGAATGTTCTTGTACAGGTCTTTTTCCTTATTATCTCTTTGGGGTACAAACCCAGCATGCTATGGCTGGGTTAAAAGATAGGCAGTCTTTTAGCTCCCATTGGGCATAGTTCCAAATTGCCCTCCAGAATGGTTGGATCAGTTCACAACTCCACCAGCAATGAATTAATGTCCCAACTTTGCCACATCCCCTCCAGCATTCATTACTTTCCTTTGCTGTCATGTTAGCCAATCTGCTAGGTGTGAGGTGATACCTCAGAGTTGTTTTGATTTGCATCTCTCTGATTATAAGAGATTTAGAACACTTTTTCATGTGCTTATTAATGGTTTTGATTTCTTTGACTGAAAATTGCCTATTCATGTCCCTTGCCCATTTATCAATTGGAGAATGGCTTGAGTTTTTGTAGAATTGATTTAGTTCTTTGTAAATTTGAGTAATTAAACCTTTGTCAGAGGATTTTATGAAGATTGTTTCCCAATTTGTTGCTACCCTTCTGATTTTGGTTATATTGGTTTTGTTTGTACAAAAACTTTTTAATTTGATGTATTGCAGATTATTTATTTTGCATTTTGTAACTCTTTCTAAGTCTTGCTTGGTTTTGAAGTCTTTCCCTTCCCAAAGGTCTGACATGTATACTATTCTGTGTTCACCTAATTTACTTATAGTTTCCTTCTTTACATTCAAGTCATTCATCCATTCTGAGTTTATCTTGGTGTAGGGTGTGAGGTGTTGATCCAAGTCTAATCTCTCCCACACTGTCTTCCAGTTTTCCCAGCAGTTTTTATCAAGTAGTGGATTTTTGTCCCAAAAGCTGGGATCTATGGGCTTTTCATAGACAGTCTTGCTGAGGTCACTTACCCCAAGTCTATTCCACTGATCCTCCTTTCTGTCTCTTAGCCAGTACTGAATTGTTTTGATGACCACTGCTTTATAGTATAGTGAGATCTGGGACTGCAAGGCCACCTTCCTTTGCATTTTTTTCATGATTTCCCTGGATATCCTTGATCTTTTGTTCTTCCAAATGAACTTTGTTATGTTTTTTTCTAATTCAGTAAAAAAAGTTTTTTGGGAGTTCAATGGGCATGGCAGTAAATAAATAGTCAAGCTTGGGTAGGATTGTCATTTTTATTATGTTAGCTCATCCTACCCATGAGCAGTTAATGTTTTTCCAATTGCTCAGATCTAGTTTTAGTTGTGTGGAAAGTGTTTTGTAGTTGTGTTCATATACTTCCTGTGTTTGTCTCGGCAGATAGATTCCTAAGTATTTTATATTGTCTAGGGTGATTTTGAATGGAATTTCTCTTTCTAATTCCTGCTGCTGAGCTGTGTTGGAGATATAAAGAAATGCTGATGACTTATGTGGGTTTATTTTGTATTCTGCAACTTTGCTAAAGTTGTTGATTATTTCCACTAGCTTTTTAGATGATTCTCTAGGATTCCTTAAGTAGACCATCATATCATCTGCAAAGAGTGATAGCTTGGTCTCTTCATTGCCAATTTTAATACCCTCAATTTCTTTTTCTTCTCTAATTGCTCCTGCTAGTGTTTCTAGTAAAATGTTAAATAATAGAGGTGATAATGGGCATCCTTGTTTCACTCCTGATCTTATTGGGAATGCATCTAGTTTATCCCCATTGCAGATGATGTTGGCTGATGGTTTTAGATAGATACTGTTTATTATTTTTAGGAAAGGCCCTTCTATCCCTATGCTTTCTAGTGTTTTCAATAGGAATGGGTATTGTATTTTATCAAAGACTTTTTCTGCATCTATTGAGATAATCATATGATTTTTGTTGGTTTGCATGTTGATATGGTCAATTATGTGGATGGTCTCCCACTAATATAGTTTTACTATCTATTTCCTCCTTCAATTCCACTAGTTTCTCCTTTAAAAATTTGGATGCTATACCATCTGGTGCATACATGTTGATTAGTGATATTTCCTCATTGTCTATACTCCCTTTTATCAGGATGTATTTACCTTTCCCTATCCCTTTTAATCAGGTGTATTTTTACTTTGGCTTTGTTAGACATCATGATTGCAACTCCTGCCTTCTTTCTATCAGTTGATGCTCAATAGGTCTTGCTCCACCCTTTAATTCTTACCTTGTGAGTATCTACCCTCAGTTGTGTTTCTTGTATACAACATATGGTAGGATTTTGGATTCTAATACACTCTCCTATTCGTCCACGTTTTATGGGTTAGTTCATCCAATTCATGTTCAAAGTTATGCTTGTCATTTGTGAATTCCCTAGCATTTTGATATCCTCTCCTAGTTCTGTCCTTTCTTCTTTTGCTATATCCTTTTAAACCAGTGGTTTACTTTTAATCAATCCTCCTAATCTCCTCCCTTGATATGCTTCCCTTTCTGGTCCCTTCCTTTTTGTTCCCTTCTTATTTTTTTAGGGTCTGTTAAGTTCCCCCCTCTCTCCTTCTCTCCCTTTTTGTACTCCCTTCCCCTCCCCCCTTAGTTTTCCCTCTCACTTACCCTGTAGGATAAGATAGAATTCAAGATCCTAATGGATCTAGATGCTCTTCCCTCTCAGAATTGATTTCACTGAGAGTAAGGTTTAAGTATTACCTATTAGCACTCTCTTCCTCTCTTTATAAGAGTATTCTTCCCCTCCCCTTCCCATGTGTATCTTTGTGTGAAAAAGATTATCCAATTTATTTTATTTCTTTAAGTATCTCTTGGTACCATCTTCAATTCCCCCCCACCCTTTTTCTTTTTTTTTTGCATATCATCTTATAGCCCTTAATGCCCCAATCTTTTTCTATGAGTGATTCTTCTAATTACTACAATAATGAATATAATTTTTAAGAGTTACAAATAACATTTTCCTCATATATACATACACATATATAATTAGACCTAATTGTAGCCCTTAAAGAAGAGAGTTTGAATAAAAAAACCCATTTCCCCCCTTTTCCCTCTGTCTTATCTTTTCATGTTTCTCTTGATATTTGTATTTGGACATCAAACTTTCCACCTGGTTCTGGTCTTTTCTTTACAAATACTTGGAAATCTTCTATTTTTTTGAATGCCCATACTTTCCCCTGGAAGTATATACTCAATTTTGATGGCTAGGTGATTCTTGGTTGAAGACCCAATTCTTTTTCCTTTCTGAATATCGTGTTCCAGGCAGTGTGGTCCTTTAGTGTGGAAGCTGCCAGCTTGTGTATGATCCTGATTGGTGCTCCTTGGTTTCTGAATTGTCTCTTTTTGGCTTCTTGTAGAATTATCTCCTTAGCTTGAAAGCTCTTGAATTTGTCAATGAGAGTTGTCTTTTGGGCATTTAGTGTAGAGGGTGTACTATGAACTCTTTCAATATCTATTTTGCCTCCTTGTTCAAGAACATCAGGGCAGTTTTCTTGGATGATTTATTGTAGTATGATGTCAAGATTTCTGTTTATTTCTGACTTTTCAGGTAGACCAATGATTCTCAAATTGTCTCTCCTTCCTCTGTTTTTTTGATCTGTCACCTTGTCAGTGAGATATTTTTATGTTTTCTTCTATTTTGTCAGTCTTTTGACTTTGCTTTATTAATTCTTGCTGTTTTGCAGGATCATTGGTTTCCAGTTTCTCAGTTCTGGTCCTTAAGGCCTGGTTTTCTGCTTTAATCTTTTGATTTTTTGCTATAATTTTTTTATTTTTTCTTTGAACCATTTCCCACTTCTCTTGCCAGAAGGCTTCCATCTTTTTGATAAGTTCCAATTTAAAGTCTTCCAGAGCTTGTGGACAGTTTCCCTTTTTAAAGAAGGTTTTATCTTTGTTTGAATTTCTTCCTGTATTTCCTCGGTAGTCTGGGTTTTTCCTCTGTAAAAATTTTCGAGGGTCACTGACTTTTTTTTTTTTCTTGGAGGGTGTTTGTTGGTCCTGTGTGCAATTTTCCATAACTCTGGAGGTTTTACTTTCCCTCTTTAGTTAGAAATCTGAGTGAGCTGGGCAGGTTCTCTGTGTATGGAGTTAAGGAGCAAGGATTTTGCCTGAGGCAAGCTCTCGAATCTTGGCCTCCTTTGTTTGTGGCTCTTCTCTATGCTGCCTTCCTATGAGCGCCCACGGTCTGAGCTCCCCTGCCCACCAGGGTTTCAGGTGTAGTTGGGAATATGGGACTTTAGTGTAAGCATGGCAGCAGTCTAGACGTGGGAAGCTTCCTCTCCCCAGCACCCACCAATACAGACTACCTCAAAAGACCAAAAAAACATTTTCATAAGAACAGAGGGACTCTACAGAAGGGCACAGCATTGAAGGTACATGGGATTTGGGCATTTCCACACTATACGGGGGTGAAAAAGCTCCCACCCAAATGTGAGCCAATCTACCCTCCCCCACCCCACCTATGGAGCCAGAGTCAGAGAGTGAGTGAGGGGCACTTCTAGGTCCTTGGGAGCTGACTAAGACCACCAAAGACCTCAAGAGAGTTCCAGGTTACCTTGGGTTGTCTGTGCCAGAAATGAGATAATGGCAAAGGCCAGAAGGAGCTTCGTGGCTGCTGTCCCCTGGACAGAGGGCCAGTAAGGCTAATGGAGATGTAAGGAGCACCCTGTGAGCTGTGGGTTGGAGCTCCAGCATTTATTACCCTCTTCAGCAGAGCTGGGCCAGGGTTGGTGAACCAGAGAAGGAGCAGAAGAATTCGGTGTTGCCCAGAGTAGTTGCATTAGGTCATACCGCCCATTGGTCAGTGACCTCCACTGAGTGTCCCTTGGGTGCTAAGCTCCATCTTCAACACTGTTGAGGGAGACATAAAACACACCAATGTAGTCAGTCACAGAAGTATGGGAGGGCCCTTGGGAACCATCTCATTACAGAAGAGGAAACCCCTCATTTGGCAGGAGAAAACTGAGACCACATTGCAGGGGAGGGAGTGGTTTGCACCAGGTCTTCCTGGCTCCTCATACTGGAACATGTATCCTTTCAATCTCAAGCCACTGCTTTTGTCATTACCCTGCATTGCTTCTCTCCATATCCAGGCCCCTCTCAGATGGGAAACAATGTGTGCATTCCCTGCCTTTTTCTTTTATAAAGATCTCCCAACCAGAATGTGAGACTTTGTTTTCCTCCTTCCTTTGATCTTCAGTTCTCATCAATTAAATTTAAAAGAGAGATCATTTCAAGAAAGAAACAGAAGAACCAGGCCTCTCTGTGCTGGACAAAATGGAAAGATCTGTTTGTGCTGACCCTCAGTGGGTCTGGTTGAAGTTGTCTTTCTCCTTAGAACCTCTCCTGGACACCCTGAAGCACTCAAAAATGTAGCTTCCTTCGCCCTCCAGTCTAAGACTGCTCTCAGAAAAGCCACCTGGAATGGGAAAAAAAAAAGGTCTGACCAGGTGAGTCAGGAGTGCAGCTCTGCCTCTAGCTTCATGATTGTGAGTAGAACTTGACTGCTCTGGGGGTCTCAGTTCCCTCATATGTAAAATGAGATTAGATGAGGTGATCAAGAAGGCCCCCCTCAGCTTTGACATCAATGTTCTAAGGTCCTTCCAGCTCTTACCTTGGAGGATTGTCATTGTAACCCTCAGATTGCACCTGTGTGAATTTCAGGCATTTCCAAATTCTGATCTCTGTGGATGTAAAGGCTTTTAGTCATCTGGGAAAGCTTGAGGAGGATTTTCCTTACTTTGCTGAAATTACAGCCCTATGGAGCCCCCTGTTAAGGCTGTCTCCAGAGGAATTCCGTGAATCATTTGTTCCATGAATGGTTCCACTTATTGCTCCTTACCCACCCAGAGTGCTCTCTGCCTCAGCTCTTCTCTTGCCCCTCATTTTCTTCCTATGCCCATAAACTTGTTTCAATGTATCCTGTAATTTTGTCCATATTTGTCTTCCTTTCCTACTACTCTTCCAGTTCTTGGGAGCCAGGGCCAGTGTCTTTGACCTAGTGCACAAGTATCCCATAGTAGCAACTTGAGAAACTTGAGGGCAGAGAAGTAGAGCTCAGTGGACAGAAGGTCCTGGGTTCAAATTTGACCTCAGATACTTCCTAGCTGTGTGGCCCTAGGCAAGTCACTTAACCTCAGTTGCCCATCCCTTACTGCTCTTCTGCCTTGGAACCTATGCTCAATATAGATTAGGAAAAGGTAACAAAAGAAAGAAAATATTTGTTCAACTGAATTGAATCAAATTTAGGAGTTTAGAGAAGAAAGAGATAAAGTATGGACAGGAACTGACAGGGAAGACTTCCTGGAGGTGATGGGATTAGTGTGGAATTCCTAGAACTTCACTGAATCCATTGTAAATCCCTTGAGAACAAGGATGCTATTGTTGGTTTGTTAAAATGGGCAGAGAACAAGGAGAAAGGCATTTAGGCTGGAGAAACAACATGGGAAAAGGAACAATGTGGGAAATGTAGGCTGTTAGGGAAGAGAGCAAGGAGTAGAGGTGAGGAAAATGGACTGGCTGGCACAGGAGGTATACCTGGGGGAGTAGTGTTAGAGAAGACCATGTAAGTAGAGTAAGCATACCGTAGCATTCCTTGAAAGCCAAGCTAAGGACTTGGCCTTTAGGTAGTGGGGAGCCATTGTAAGTTTTAGAGCAGGGGACTATCATGAAGTCTTCAACAGTCATTCCAGTAGTGAGATCCCATATCTCCAAAGCCCCTAACAATCCTGAAATCTCTAGGCAGCTAGTTGGCACAGTGAGTAGAACGTTGGAGCCTGCAATCAGGAAGACCTGATTTCAAATTCTGTCTCAGATGCTTCTTAGCTGTGTGACCCTGAGCAAGTCAGGTAATTACTGGGTGCCACAATTTCCTCAACTATAAAATAGAAGTAGTAACAGCCCACACCTCATAGAGTTGTCATGAGGATCGAATGAGATAATTGTGAAGCATTTAGCACACTCCATGGCACCTAGGAGGTACTCAGTAAATGTTTATTTCATCCCCATTATTCTATCACCGTTTAGGCTTTGCCTGAAAGGACCAGCCTTTGACCTGGATTTTGAGGGAGGGTTAGGATTTTGACAGGCAAACCCTAGGGAAGGGCTTGACTGAAGGCACAGAGGCAATTTCAAAGGACTCAAAGTCAGTTAGTTTGGTTGGAACATAAGGTGTCTGAACTAGGGTGGCACTTGTGGACATGGAAGCTTGAAAGCCATTTTGGAGGAAGGAATGACAGGATTTGGCAGTAAACTAGATCTAGCAAGATCAAGTTAAAGGAGTCACATCCGGATTCAAAGGATGGGAGTTCAGGTTTGGATTCTCCTGAGGCAAACAGGGGTTGCACGACTTGCTCAGGGTCACACAAAAAGTAGATGTCTTAAACTGAATTTGAACTCAGATCTTCCTTGATTCTAGGCCTGGGGCTCTATTCATTGTGATACCTAGCTTAGATTATCAATCTATATATTGGGGACATCTTTGATGATGGTTTGAGAAGAGAACAGGTAGTATTCCATAGTAGGTTACATTTTTATAGTAACACAATTGGCTAATGTAGAAAATAAAAAATTCTCCTGTGCTCATGGCTTCTTGACTATGAGAAAGCACTTGATTCAATACACCAAAATGCTACCTTAAAGGATCTACTCCAAGGTGATTTCCATGATAAATTAAAGTCATCCAAGTTTCCTTGAAAACTAAAACAAAGGAGATGACTTTTTCATATTTAGGTGATTGTTATGAAATTCAATGAAGCTAGAGTAAGAACTGATAATATAGTGAAAAGATCATGACCCATATAGAAATGAAAATAAAACCCAAGCCTAATTTATTGAACAATGCTCATGTTAAAAACCTAAAACTAATATCAGAATACCTTGTAGGTAACAATAACATAAACAAAATACATCCAAATCTTTGGGATATAGCCATTGAAATTCAGAGAAGCAAAACTATAGTCTGAATGCTTATATTGACAAAAGATTAAGATGGAAATGTACATATAAGGAAATTGTATGTAATTCTAACTTGAGTTTAAATAAACTTTGATTTTAGGAAAAATTCCTCATTTTAATACTTTCTGGCATTGTATCTTCTTAACGATCTTTTCTGTGACTATTGATATAATAATGTTTTACATAAATTTATTCCTAGTGCAGTTAATTACAGACTTTTCTAATATTGAACTTTCTCTTTTTTGTTATAATTCCTTTTTAGTTATCATGGATGACTAAAATTGTTGTTAATTTGCTATTTTTTATTTAAGAATTTTGCATTCATATTCATTCCTGAGATGTAGCAAGAAGTATAAACATTAGAGAACTGGCCTCAGAGTCAGAAATGTTTGGCTTCTATGCCTCCTTCTGGCACATAATGTCTATGTGACCCTCAACAAGTCTCAACCACTTTGTCCCCTTAGTCAACACTTTAATAGTAAAAGTTATAGGCTGTTTGCTGATCTACATTGATGGAGGGTCTCCTGAAATTACAGGTCTGAACCAAAGATCCTCTAACTGTTAATTATATTAGTCTACAATTCCCCTGAGTTTGGGATCAGGGTTAGAAAGAATTGAATAGAGTGCCTTCTTTTTTGTAAAAATAAAGAGTTTATTCAAATCTGGCCTCAGATACTTCCCAGCTGTGTGACCCTGGGCAAGTCACTTGACCCCCATTGCCTAGCCCTTACCACTCTTCTGCCTTGGAGCCAATACACAGTATTGACTCCAAGACAGAAGGTAAGGGTTTTAAAAAAAATTAAAAAAAAAATAAAGAGTTTATATAGCTTTGGGATTATTTGTTCTTTGAAAGCTTTATAAAAGTCATTTGGGAATGCATCTGGATCTTTTTTATGGGTCATTTCATTAATGGACTGGTTTATTTTTCTGATATTGAGCCATTTAGATGATATCATTATTATTTTGTTGATTTTCCCATCTTATTTTTTTAAGGTAGTCATTCTTTTCTTTTACATTTTCAGTTTTGTTGGTATGTAATTGATCGTAATTAAAAAAAAAAGGATATGTAAGTTCATTGGCATAAGGATCCTGGGGGAGGGGGGTGGAGTTAACAAGACAAATCAGCCTTTGAACATGGCTTGGATCCTAGAGGTTAACAGGGACAAATGGTTAATGTGTGTTGGAAGTGGGTCCTGAACCCAGATCTTATTGACTCCAAGAACCGCTCACTCATCATTATGTGAAGCTACATTGCATATAATACTCTCCAGTAATTTTCTGTATTTCTTCACTATTTGTTGTTATTTCTCCTTTCTCAGTAGTATATATAAGAGGGTAACCCTAGAAGTTTTTCTATTTAGAACAGGGTTTAAATGAAGCTGTTCATTTTCACCATCATTATTACAACAAAGTCCTATAGTATAAATGTTAGCTGTAGAAAAAAGAGAAAAAAGGAATAGGTATTGGTAAATATAGGAACTGATACTGGACTTACAGGGCTGGGATAACTGAGCCTTTTCCTTTATTAAGGGTCTCCTCTGCCCTGGTCATGGGTATAAGATAACTAGGTTAAATTCTGGGAGAATCTGGCCTCTAATGAAAGACTTGGCTCTTTCTTCATCCTCTTTTGATCTTTAGTTATATCACCCTAGAGCCCCAGGAAAGATTATTGAAAATTTAGGTTTGGTTTATATCTATGTCTCTCCAAAAAAGGAGGTACTCAATATATAATATGAATCAGGTATGGGATGACTATTTATTTTCTCCCCACTGTTATAATTAAATTAATATATCTACCCAGTTATTAAATTTTATAAAGTTTATTAGAAAGGTTAGATAATCATATTTTCAAATCTCATTCTTACTCTTAAGTTCAGACCATGTTTTTGCTAGCCTCCATTAACCTCTCTTTTTCCCTTTACCTCCCTGCTCTCTCCCTGCGTTCTTTCAAAATCTCTGGTCAGTTCCTGCCCCCTCTCTTTTATTGACATACCAGGACGTGACTGTGTTATGTGAGGAATGTGGATCAGCTAGTCAGTCCTCCAGGAGGGGGAGGAAATGAACTTCCCTTGACACAATCCTCCCTGTGATCCTTTGGGAGACGAGTCTCCCCAATGGATCATTTAAACATAGCCATCTTATATCTCTAAACATATTCTAGCTAAAAGTACATACAGTATTGCATTTTTCTAAGAGGAAGTTACAATAGTTAGAGATAAGAAGAAAATCTGAGAAGAAAAATTAAAAAAAAAACAATTGATAGACACATTGACAAAATGCCAATTAGGGGGCAGTTCCCTTTGACATAAGAGTTTAACATTCAGAATAAGCATGTTCCACCCCATTCAATTCAGTTCATTATATCCCAAATTTCATTCTGGATCTTTTGATGCAATGTGTGGCTTCTTCAGGCATCTTTACAGTACCTTCTCCAAAAGGATCCACTTTCTTGATTTGGGATGTTGGCAAGTTTCTTTTCCTGAAATTTTTCCAAAAAATTTCAAATCTTGGATTTTAGGATAGTTACACAATCCCCCCAGTGGAGGGTGTTGACAAACACCAGAATCACCCTGGGATACATGGCTGAGTTATGAAGTATATGAAACAATTTTAAAGAGAAAAACAACCCCCCAAAATCCCAAATAAAAATAAAAATTAAATTCTGTATAAAAATAATAAGTACAGAAATGATAAAACAAATTAAACTCCTTTGTTTATAAAATCCTGAATAAAAAATAAACCTGTAACAGGTCCTTGAATCATAGGCAAGGTCCAAGTAAAGTGACATGTCCCACAAGCCTGTAGGACAATAGCAGCAATATGCACTTTACCCATTTGCAGCCAGGACTACAGAAAATTGCCATACTATAAGAGAGAAATAACTATGTTTCAGCAGCAAATGGGAAAAATCTTTTCCTGGTCTGATTGTACCTTCACTGTCAGAGATAGGGGGAGCCAGGATAATAGCCAACTGAGGTACTTGACAGAATATTGCACAAGGAATGTGGTACGAGAAGTCCTGTATCTTTACATATGTCAAGTGCCACAACCTCAATTCTCACACTAGGTTCAAATCCTTTCATATTGGCATAGAAATTCAGCAATCCTTCATGGATTGGATTTGGTCTGTTTTGTGAACTTTAGATTATGCCACTGAGAACTTCAGGCATATCTTTGCTTTCACCTGTAAGGACTCCAAGAATACATAGAGTTGTCTTCCATAAGGATTTGTGGAAAGCCTGAGCTTATTTGCACAAATTTTGAGCCAAGAGACAGATAATACAACATTTAAAAATAGTAAATTAATCAAATACATAGATGATCTACTCTTGGCCTCAACAGGTGCCAAAGCATGTCAGGAAGATAGTAAACACCTTCTTTTGGAATTACAGAAAAGAGGGCATAAGATCTCAAAGAATAAAGTTCAGTGGTGTATCCCTAAAGTAGAATATTTGGGGTTCATCCTGACTGCGGGTGCCTGCTCTATTTATCCCAAACTAATTGAAAATATTCAAAATTTAAGTGCTCCTATCACTAAGAAAGTGTTGAGAGCAATTTTAGGAGCAACAGGGTTTTGTAGACAATGTATTCCTTGCTATGGGGAAATTACTAACCCCCTTATAGCACTAACAAGGGATTCGGTCCCTGAACCCCTCAAATTGGAGCCAGAACACCTATCAGTTCTATCAGATCTAAAATAGGCTATCCTGTCTGCCCCTGCTCTAGGCATTCCAGATTACAACAAGTCATTTACTTTGTATGTACATGAGTGAAGAGGGGTAGCTTCAGGTGTTGTAACTCTGACTTTGGGACCTTCTCAGTGCCCAATTGCTTATTATTCTGCTAGGAGCACCAACATGTCTTAGAGGAGTAGCTGCTACAGTCTTACTAGTGACAAAAACTGTTGATATAGTATTGGGATGCCCATTAACAATTATGTACCCACATGAGGTAGAAACATTGTTGCTAAGGCATAGAACACAGACATTCTTGGATCAGTGAATTATAAAGTATGAAATAATTTTGTTAAACAGTGAAAATATTACTCTAAAATGCTGTACAACCCTTAACTCTGCCACCTTGCTTCCAGATTTATCAGCTTCAGGAGAACCATTACACAGTTGTGATACACTAGTGTCCATGACAGAAAAGCCTTGAGATAATCTCTTGGACACTCCCTTAGACAATGCAGATCTGATCTTATTTACCGATGGTTCCTCTTTTATGAGAGATGGCATACGTTACACTGGAGCTGCTGTAGTCTCAGAATTTGCCACTGAATGGTCAGCTTCACTACTGTGATAATTAAAATGTTTGGGAGCAAGGGAAATATATATATATATATATATATATATATATATATATATATATATATATATATATATATAAATTATGACCGCTGAAATATGTTTTCTACTGTGTCTTGGTTTTATATAAATATAAGACAGTCGCCAGGGAATATATTCCCAATTTATGAATATGCCCAAGCCAACTGGGTTTTATAGAGAAATTTAATTTATAATACACTGATTAATCAATAGAAAAAGAGAGAAAGTAAGAAAGGAATAAGAATGAATAAATCAGTCAGTTGGTTTTATCACTCACCCAAGATCTCTCTAGGTAAGGCTTCTCATGCCAACCTCAGGCTCCACCTTCAAGAGAGCCTCCTTTCAAGAAATGTTTCCAGAGAATTCTCCTCCTTCAGAGCCAGCCTTCTCTCCTGGTCCTCCCACAGAGCAACCTCCTCAGTCCTCCTTGAGAGCCACCTCCCTCAGAGCAAAACCTCCCCCCTTCTCTCCTCAGACCCCGCTATCTTTAAGGAAACCATCTAAGTCCCCTCCCCTCAGTTCTCACTTCTACCAATCATTGTCGATGTCTCCCCTGTGCCAATGGTGGCTCTAGCTTAACCCAGGACCGCCCAGAGGTCTGTTTCCTTTGCACATGTCTGTTGAAGGTCATATTCTCAAATAATTAAATCTTGATCTCTGCTGCAGCCCTTCCTAAATCCTGTTACTCTAAGTAGGGTGGAGATTGTAAGTTCCAAGACCTGGTTTTGTCATTCCAAGTATCTCTATTGTATCAATTCTAAAATCAATGATGACTCAAAGAACTTCCTGTTCTATGCTTAAGCATAGGTCAAAACCCTTTCCATTGTTTAGCAAAAGGTTTCTGTCCTAATGTAGTCTTAAGTAGGGAGAAGGATCCTCCCATGCCAAGGGGTTTCACATTCCAATAGAGTTCTTACTATCAGTAGGAAATTTTTTCAAGTATGAAATATCCCAATGGGGAAATTTCCAACATTCATAAGTCTAAGAAATTTTAAGGTTTACACTACCCTCTAACATTAGTGCTCAAGGAGCAGAACTCATAGCTCGGAAGCATGCTTGTATAATTGCCAAGGATAAAAAGGTAACAATTTATATGGATTCTAGATATGCTTTTGGCATTTGTCCCATGGTTGTGTAAAAAATAGACTAGAACTCTGGACTTCAATCACCATAAGCCCTTGCTCCACTTCCCCAAAATGCTTTGTAATCTCACACAATTCTGAGGTGGGCCAAGATTGAGGAAGGATTTAAGCTGATTACAAAGGCTTTTGTGGTCTCTTTTTGGAATTCCATTTTGGAGCAGACGCGGCTCTTTCCATAATGTAGGTGAGGTCTTGTCTAGGCCTCTGTGGCCTAGGCACCATGTGTTTCTTATACTGTATTTTCTTTAATCCTTAATCTTAAATAAACCTCTAAAAAATATAATACTCCTTGCAGAGAGAAACTAATTCCTACCTGCCCCAGTCTCCCCTAAATTTTAATCTTTACAGTTTGGCAACCATGAAGGGACAACGAAATATCTCAAGCTTCTGATTTAATCTTTAATAGCTAGTGCCTAGAATTTTTTTTAAGCCACGTTTCTCCAAGATGCTTTTTAGAAAACCATCTTGATCAGCTCCTTCCTGCGGCCTTCTCCGGCTCCTGCTTCTGTTCCTGGCCATCAGTCTCTCACCCGAGTTTATTTTTTTACCCTCTCAAAGCGGCTGCTTCGTTCTGCCTGCCTGTTTTTTCCTGCTGCGGATCCTGACCCCTCTCTGTCCTCACCTGGTCCTAGCCCTGACCACCCAGGCGGCCCTCTCTGGCTCTGATCTCCAGGCCCTGCCTGCCTGTTTCTGTGCCCCAGACCCACAAGCGCGACCCCAGCCAGCTCATCACCCAGATCCTTGGAGCAGATCGTACAGGACCAGCTGGTAACTATTGGCCATGTGGGCGGATGGTAGCAGGAGAGAGAGAAAAAAGGGAGAGAGAGAAGAAACAGACTTTTCAAGCAGGAACCTTAATAGTAATGGGCTGTTTAAAAGGATACCTTTTGACTGTTATGGTAATTTCATTGATTTCACCTGTGTTCCAGAAGAAAGATTCAGTCCAAAGATTCAACTTTGGGGAGGCAAATGGGTGGCTAAGCAAACTGAGAGCCAGGCCTACAGACATGTGGTCCTGGGTTAAAATCTGGCCTCAGATACTTCCCAGCTGTGGGGCGCTGGATGGGTCCCTTAAACCCCATTGCCTATCCCTTACCACTCTGCCTTCGGATAATAGACATTTAAATGGATAATTAATTAAAAGAAAACAAAAAAAAACCACACCTAAGGAACTTTAAAGACTGGAGGTTATGATTTTAAGGCATTTCAGACTCCAATCGTTTAGAAAAAAAAATCTCTGCATTCTATTGCATTTTTCCTGATTGTTTTAAGGTTTAACTTTGTGATTTTAAGTTCATATGTTACTGGATTCAATATTATTCTGCTTGAACTGAAGGTTGATTGAATTTATTTTGAATGTACTGAGTTTTAAAAATTCTGTTGTTTTTCCCCTATAACTGTGCTAAAAAAATATTATTGAATAAGCCCATATATGAAAAAAAAACTGCTTTTTTCTATTTTGCCGAGGATAGATGGACTTCAGAACTGGTTACAATTGTATAAAACCTTTGGAAAAATTAATGTGCTAAATATCTCAAATGATTTTAAGGGTTTTTAAATATGATTTTTGTAATTTTTAAAACAATCTCTGGTTATTTTACCTGCCCCTACCATGAGGTAAGGCCCATTCTAGTAGCTGAAGTGAAATACATTTTATAACCCCCAACCTTTCTGCATTTCTAAATATGTGAATGGAAGTTGGGGCAGTTAATCTCAGGGAATTTGTATCCCTATAAGCCTCCAAAAAAGGAGCACCCCTTTTATTTATACTCTTCAGCTCACTACTTTACTTCCACCAGAATGATATATAGATTTCTTGATTATGTTCTTAACCCAAGATGAGTTTTACCTTGTTTAAAAAATATATATATGTTTATTACCAAGGTTGAAAGATTGCTATGTTTGTAAAACTTGTGACGAATATCCATCAATTCATAGATTTTTAAAAATGCCATACAGCAACTTATGTGAAATGTGAAAGTGTGTTTGTTTGCTATTGTAATTGATTGGGCTATTGAGAATTTTGGGGATATTGATATCTAAATATTTATACTACTGTTCTTTATTTTAAAAATGAAAAATTGTTACCTTGTTCAATTCATTTGCCTTCTATTCACAGTGAGCATGGCCAGATATTAAGCAGGAAATGGAACTCATTTTTGGTGAGAAAGCCTTGTATTTTATATTTTCTTAGCTGACACAGAGTGTCAATGATTATAAGCTATATTTTTGAATTTTTAAAGCTTTTTTATTATTATATTTTCTTGCATGTACAATATGCTATTTGTTTTTTAATTATTTTTTCTCTCTTTTTTATAGTTGAAGCACATGTCACCAGTATTAAGATTTTTTTTAACCTTTTGATTTTTCACTACTACAAGTTTAAGATACATTTGCCAATGCATACCCCAAAAAAGCTTGTGACTATAAAAACGATGCCACTAATTATTTAAAAAAAATTATGGGACTTTGCTTAATGATTCTGTCTGATTCCAGGACAAGATATACACACAAGAGCCATTTCACAGAGCCAAAGAAATGCCAATCGAGGATGGATTGATGCACTTCTAGGCCAATACAAAGGTCTTGAACCTAGTGTGAAGACTCGAGGTTACTGTGTTTAACATGTTGTTAAGACATAGGCTTTCCTTGTGTCCACACTCACTCTGAAAATACTCACAGATGAGTATCCCCGAAACTTTGGCTCATATAATCTGGTCCCCTTTTCTGCCTTTCATAGTGTGGTACTTTTCTGTAGTCCTGGCTACTGACTGGGTAAATGCCTCATTGCTTAGATCATTTTTATTGGGCCCTGATTGAAGGACCTGTTATAGATTTATTTTTCTTTTTACTTGGAATTTTACACATAAGACTTTGATAGTCTATATTTTCATCCAGAAATTTTTCTTTTCTTTTTGATTTTTCTGAGATCTTTTTAATATCTCTTACCAATTGATTCATATACCTCATACCTCAGCCATGCATCCATAAGTGATCCTTTTTTTTCCAATCACCCTCTTAACAGGGGGAATGTAAAAATATCATTATTTAAATTGCAAAGTTTAAATTCCTTTTGAGAAGAATTTTAAATAAAGAAGATGCTACCTCTCTGAATCCAGAACTGAACTGTTGGAGAAGATACCATGAAGAAGCCTCCAGACCAGCCAGCTGCACAAAATTGAACTTTGGGTGTGGTTGATTGAACATTTATTTGTATCTATATTTTCATGCCAAAGGGGACTGCCCCCTAACTGGCTTTTTGTCAATGTGTTCAGCAATTATTGGTTTTATTTTTTTTCTCTTATCCTCAAATTATTGTAATCTTTAAATTGATTATGTTTTCATGATCCTTTGGGGAAAAAATTAATTTTTTTTAAACGATCAAACAGGGGAAATGTAAAAAATAGACTAGAACTCTGGACTTCAATCTCCACAAGCAAGACCTTGCTCCACTTCCCCAAAATGCTTTGTAATCTCACACAATCCTGAGGTGGGCCGAGATCGAGGAAGGATTTAAGCTGATTGCAAAGGCTTTTGTGGTCTCTTTTTGGAATTCTGTTTTGGAGCAGACACGGGTCTTTCCATAATGTAGGTGAGGTCTTGTCTAGGCCTCTGTGGCCTAGGCACCATGTGTTTCTTATCCTATATTTTCTTTAATCCTTAATCTTCAATAAACCTCTAAAAAAATACTCCTTGCAGAGAGAAACTAATTCCTGCCTGCCCCAGTCTCCCCTAAATTTTAATCTTTACAGTTGGGATGCTATGGCTCCAGAGATGATTCTTAACCTCAGCTGGAAAAATCCATAGCTAATGCAAAAATTATTAATGAAGTTCTTTCTGCTCTCCAGCTGCCTGAAGCCCTAGCTGTAGTTCATTGCTCTGCCCATACAGGTGGCACTGACCTTGTCTCTAGGGGAAATGATCGAGCAGATGTCATTGCAAAGCTAGCAGCCATAGAAGGGCCTGAATTAATTTTAACATTAACAATGACTGATGACTTAAATTTATCACTTTCCTATAATGAAAAGGAAGTGGAAAAATGGAAGCAAAAATTCAAAGCAAAAGAGACTAATGGAGTATGGGTGTCATCTGAAGGAAAACCCCTGTTCCCTAGAAGTTTCTATTACCAAATTTGCCAATCTATTCATAAAAATGGTAACTTTGGCACTCAGGGCATCGTGGACTCTGATAAGAGAGTATGGGTAGCCCCTGGTATAACTATCATAGCCTACAAGCTGGACCACTAGACTTTTCACTTCATAATCTGAACCTGGGAGACAAGGTGTATATTAAGAATTTCCAGTGTACTGGAGCAACTCAGCCTTCCTGGAAAGGGCCATTCCAAATATTGTTAACTACTCCAACATCTATAAAGATTGGAGAGAAGGACTCTTGGATTCATTGCTCACATGTAAAGAGAGCATCTTCTGTTGAGACATTGACTATATATTATCACATGCATTAGAGATAATAATCCATAGACAAGTGGATACTGTTTTCAGGAACACATTGAATTCCTTATTTTTTTCTCCTCTTATTTTAATTATTGCTTTTCTTTTGATTAGAATATTTTATTTCCCCCCTTTTTTCTCATTTCTTGTACTAAAGGTACATACAATTAATATTATTTTTTCTGAAGTAATATAAGTTAAAAATATACATATACTTGCTATAATATTAAAAAATTTTTTAAACTGTGGGAACCTGCCATTTATTGATAAAATGTTATGGGATTGTGATTAATGTTTGCATCTGATTCTAGGAAATGGGATAAAAACAAGGAGTACAGACAACCTGAAAAGTGCCAAAAAGAGCACATGGGTCAAAAAGTTCCATCACAAGCCAGTTATCCCTGTGGTAACTTTTCTGAAGGTCAGAAGGATTGTGAGGCCCCACTTTCACGGACTGTATTCATACTGAAAATCAAGATCAAGTGAGTTTTTGCCCTTCTGCTCCACCAGTGGTTTCTGTCCTCCCTGAGCTCGCCTTAGGACACCTGCATTATGGTTTGACAGGTGAGACTCGAGGTTGTGACGCTTGAAATATGTAGGACTTCCTTGTATCTACACTTTTTGTGAAGTACTCAGACAAGTACCAAAGTTTGACTATCATCCTGGCTCCCCATATCCCTGAGAATGACAAAAATCAGACCAGGGAATTACACTTCCCTATCAAAATAAAATTCTAGTTCCTTTTCTTTCTTATATTATGGTAACTTCCTATAGTCTTGGCTGCAAATGGGTAAGTGAAATATTACTGCATTCTCTCCTACAGACTTGTGGGATTAGAAATTACTTTAATTGCACCCTAATACAAGGGCCTGTTAGAAATTTCTTAAATCCAAATAAGGGCCTATTTTGAATTTTCTTTTCTTTCTCCCAAAAGTTTAAATTTCTTCCATTTTTCCTCTTTTTTATGTTTTTTGTTTTTCTCTTCTTTTGATAATTAACTCATACACCCCAATAATTCAACCATGCATCCTGAAATGAGCTGGATGTTTCTTAACACCCACTTCAGGGGGGATTGTATTTTAATAAAAATCCAAGATTTTGAATTTTTGTTTGAGAAAATATCTTCAAGGAAAGAAGCTTGCTAACTCCTAAATCCAGAGAATGAACTGTTGCAGAAAGATGCCAGAAAACCTACACTACATCAAGAAGATCCAGAATGAACTTTGGGTGTGGTTGATTGAACTGAAGTTTGATTGAACATTTATTTGAATGCATATTCTTATGCCAAAAGGGGACTGCCACCTAATTGGTTTTTGTCAATGTTCCCAGCAAACATTGGTTTTGCTGTCTGTCTTTCTTCTATTTCTTTCTTCTATCTAATTATTGTAATTTCTTCTTAGAAGGTGAAATTATGTATGCACCTGCAGATAGAAAATTTGAAGGTGCAGGATGATTATGTTTAGTGATCAGTTGGGGAGACTAGTCTTCCAAGCATCATCAGGGGGGATTGTGAACTTTAGATTACTCCACCCTACTTAGTCTAACAAAATCAGGAATGTCTACACCCATACTTAAGGATTAAGTATCTAGGAGGATGGCCTATGATAGACATGTGCTAGAAAATGACAAATCAGAAACATCTGACAGTCCCCTGGGCTGTCCTAAGTCAAGCTTAAGCTACCATTGGTACAGATGAGACACAGGAATGTGATGTAAAACCGTCTATATATTTTGCATCACTTCCTCTCTCTGACCTTTTTTTGCGGGGGAGAGATGGCTGGCGGAAGATTGCTGAGCATGCTAAGCATTCCGGCATCTTGATGTGGTGGCAGCTATTGTCTGGTTTGGCGGTGAGTTTTCCTTGATACTATATTGGGAGATGCTGAGTATCCTAGTTCAGGTGAAGCATCTTACTGAGCTCTATCAGAGTTTAGGCTGATTCTTTTTCCTTTACCTTCTAAACACTACCCTCTTAGAAAGCCACTAATCTTCAGAGACCTCATGGTGGAGGACTTTGAACTTCCCCTGGCACAGGCCAGGCAGGAGAAATCCTACACCCTTTCCCTCTCCCTTCTCCTTAATTTCTTTCCTCTATATTAATTAAACCATCATAAATGTACTAACTCACTTGGGTATTTTATTTGGGATATTCCCTGGTGACCAAAATTAATTTAGATTAGGTCACAATCCTAAAATTGTCCTTACAGTCTTGACCTCATGCTACTTGGCACTGTATAGTGGCTCTTTTGATCTCTTCTCCTTGAATCAGACATAATCAATTAACACAGTCTCATGACATTTATCCATAGTCTTTTATCCACAGTTTTCCATAGTCTAAAGCTTTTGGGTATGCATAGTTACTAGGGCTAATAGATACTGTAAACTTTATTCTTCAAGGCAAAAACCATTAATACTGATCTCATGTATTTCAAGTATTTTCAAGGATAGGGAAAAAGAAAAATCAAATATCCTATTGCAAACATAAAGAGAAAAAAATAATTTAAAAAATAATTTTGCAATTCTTATTTCATTTGACAATGTGTTAGCCAAGTGGAAGCACAACACTAAAAGTGCTCACTCAAAAATGTGATTCATATCCCTCTTAACTTGGCCAGGATCCACAGTGTGAGAATGCATAATTTTTTCACCAGGTAAAAACCTTTTAAAAACAGTAGTAATAGTATTCTCTTGGTAACCAAGGATGACGATTGTCTTTGTGCGCTTTCATCTGTGATGTAGATGAGTGTGCACAAAAACACTTGTGTTTGAAGGAGATTTAAGTGGAAAAGTCGATGCACAGAGACAGTCCCACTCTCTCGGCATTGGAAGCCTGGGTCCAGTGGCACAAAAAATCGTTACACCTGGAGACTTCCTCAGCTGCATCGGATGGCCATGTTGTCTTTTGTGCTCCAACATGCCCTAAGCACTCCACAGTGCTTTGCTGATTCGCCCTCTCAGCCGTTGAACCTTCTTATTGGTTTCTTCTGTCTGTTCGTCTGAAGCAGTCTTCACATGTTGGGTGAGCAAAGCTTTAGTTCACCAGGGGTCTACGACCAGATGGCTACCCTCACAAGGTTTAGCTGGCCTGTCGAAGCCGTTGCCCGGGGTGTGGCCGCTGCCACATGCTAGCAGCTACTAGGAGCCACAAGTGAGAGCTGGGTGTCAGATGCTGGAGAGCTGCCCTAAGAGGACACAACAAGCCCTCCATACCTACTCCTCCCTGAGCACCCCATACACCCCTAAAAACAGTAGTACAACAGCTAATACACATTCTAAGAAGTGCCAAAATCCTCAAAATGATAAGAACCCATTTAATAACAGGAACAAACAAACCCACTATCATAAGGATTCACATGAGTTTTTACATAGCCATTTGCTGTATGACATGTAAAAAAACCCTACGAACTAATGAATATTTGTCACATGTTCTACAGGTCTAACCAATCTTTCAATGTTGGCTGAGATATTTTTAACAAAGCATATTATTATTATCAATATCATGCTAAAACTTGGTAGGAGAGAAACCCAGAAAAACCTTGGTACTGTTGATGAAGAGTTACAAATATAAGAAATCCATTTAGAAGGTATTAGCTTCACAGGAAAAATAATTTCCACCTCCCAGATGATATTATAACACATTACAGGGTAACTAAGCCAATTGGGCACCTCCCTCCCTCTTGGTATGAGATTGTAACAGTGTAACAGAACTGTCTCCAATATGTCCCAGCCATTTTAAAGGGAATCTGAGGACTATAAAGTGAAAATTACTTCAGATGTGTCATCCAATATGTTTGCAATAAATGCAGAGATAGGAAAATATAACAGTGCCACTGCACTTAACTTCAGCTACAAATGGACCCTTACCTCTTGTTACAAACAGCTTAGAGGCAGGCAAATGATCAGTCAGAGGTAGGGATGCTCCCAGATATCTAAAAATCACTTATGAAGACCCATTAAAATAAAATTAAATAATTAAATTCTCCAAAACTTTCATACAGGTTGAAACCAGTGTGATGAGTCCATACATCATCTCTATGTGACAATTAACAAAGGCAAAAAAGGAACAAAATGTTGTTTATGGGCTTTCACAATGATAATCTTCAGTACAATCATAGGGGAGGTACAAATAAAGACAATGTAACAGAATCTTTCAATTTTGATAACTTATTTATGAAATAGTGAATGGTAAATTACATACATATTGTATTTAGAATTGTGTTACAGAGACTTCATTTTGGGGAGGGGAACAACCTGAAACAGTTAACATCAATAAGGCAATGGGGTCTGAAAAGGCTTAAAATTCACCTCCAGACTCTTTAAGATTCCTCCCCCCCCCCAAGTACCATTATTCATCTAAATTTCTTTGTCCACAACTCTGGGATCCCACATACTGAGGGAAATTCCCACAATGAGCACAAATGTTTTAGTGTGAGTTTTGATTTGCCCCATTCAAATAACTATTCCTCCTATCAATATCATTATTTCCGAAACTTCTAGTTCTATTTTCCTGATTCCTCTTCTTACAATCCACAATTACATTATCCACCTTTCCACAAAAATAACATGTTAGTAGTTGTTTTGTGGATTCTTGTAAGGGATCTCTGACCTCTCCTTGCTTTGTTTTTCCAACTGTTTTGGTTAATTATTTTATTTCCTTCCTTGATATCTCCACTAAAGAAGTGTTCTCTTTATCTTTCTCTCCCTGTTTAGCAGTTAATTCCTTTATTTCTTTCCTTAATGTTTCTACTAAATCAGTTTTCTTCTCCTTTTCCTTATGTCCCTCAAAAGCATAAACTGCTACTCTTTTTCAGTCTTCAAGTCCCATAGTAGGCCAGTTTGGACAGCTAGTCATAAAAAAATTCTTAAGTACCCTATAACTGTTTTTTTCACAAATTGTATTCTGATTTGTCTAAGGTCCCATTCCCTATTAAGATCAAGCTCAACATATCTGCCTCCCAGCTAAATAAGCTTATCCATAAACTGGGAGGGGGTTTCATTGTCTTCTTGCTCACGATTTTCAAGTTTAGTCCATGTACCAGGCATATCAGAAGAGGCTCTCATAGCTTTTAGCAATGCATTTCTAGCCTGGAACAATTGTAAGTAATTTTGCTCTGAATTTGGGTCCCATTTGGGATCTTCAGTTGGCTAATGAATTTTTCCCTCTCCTTGGGCCTGATTAACAAGAGGAAAGAATCTTATTTCTTTCCCTTTATGTTAGCAAGGCCTGGAGCAAATCTTCCACATCAAGCCATTTGGGATTATATGTGCGAAAAATGCTTTCAAACTTTTATCAGAAATATAGGCTTGGTTTCAAAAGAGAAGAATTTTTCTTTGAATCTCTCAATGTCCTATGGATAGAAAGGTGTATGATGTCTAATGTTTACTAAATCTCTATGTCTGCTATAAGTAGGGACATCCCTTAGACTCTAAGGCTTAGAAGAAAAAGACCTTTATTCAAATCCTCTGTGGTAGCTGTTGCTTGGCCCGTGTTCTGGAGTTCAGTGGAGTGGGTTGTAGTGAGACTAGTAGGGGAAGGGCATGGGATGGGTGAATGGCGAGGGAGAAGCTGGTCAGGGGGTGGGGAGGCAGGGTGAAAAGATCAAGGGGTGGCTGGGGGTGTGGTGGAGAGGAGTAGGATGGATGAGGTCCAGGGGAGGAGTCATGGTAAGGTGGGTGGGATTGGTCAAAAGAAGGAGGGTAGGGAAAAGGATTGCCAAGAGAATAAGGTAAATAGGGATGGTACAGGTGGGGATAGGGCAGATGGGCAGGCACTGGGTAGTGAGAAGGAGGTTATGAGTAGTGGGAGGGGAAGGGAGGGTGGAGAGATGGATTGTGTAATGGAGAGGTTTGTGGGTGGTAAAAAGAAAACAGGATCCAGGAGAGACAGCTGATGTTTAAGGTTGGCTCAGAGAGAGGAGAGGGGGTTTGAAGAATTTTCCTTCTTCAGTCTTCCCTCCTTAGATATGGCTGCTCTCACAGATTGGCTCTTGTCCCCCTCCACTACTTGAGCCTAAATATTTCTTCTCAGGAAGATTTTGTCTCTCCCCCTTCAAGATGTTCCATTCACACTTGATTCAAATTTGGTAAAGGATAACCACTTTAATATAAATTAATTCAACTAGGGTAACAAAAAGAAAATGACTGGAAGGGAAAATAATGGGAAAGGAAAATGGGGAAGGGGGTTGCTTCTTTAACTACACCTTCCCTCCTTCCTCGAGTTTGGGGGAACTCAGGATTTGACAGCCTGAGCCCCCCAAGAGATGGTCAGGTTGACTGGCCCTGGGTTTGGCCCCCTGGCCACAGTTCAGACCCAGGGCAACAGGAGCTGTGAGGTAAAGTTTTGAAAAAGGCTCAAAATTTCTTTTCTTGAGATGTTTCTTTAGTTTGAGAATTGAGGGGGAGAATGTCCAGTCACCAGGAGAGGAGAAAGGCTTGGCCAGACCTCTCTTCCTAGGCTTCTCAAGGTTGAGAGAGCTATCCAACTGATATCCCAGCCAGAATCTTCTGTTTTCTCAACATTCCAGACCTTCTGGGACCCCTCCCCCATTGAGATCTACAAAACTCTTCAACCTGGCACTTTCCCTATGTGCAAACCCTCTGTCACAAATCCTACGTTTCCCTGTTGTTAGCATGGTACCAACATGTGCCCATGCAATTTATTTACCTTCTGCATGCCTATTCTAATCTATCTATGCTACTTATTATTCCCACCTAACCTCCCCCCCTCCCAAAATAACAAATTTTATCCTAATCTGTCTATTTGCTAACCTAAGGTCCTATTTTATGCTAAAGGCTGAATCATGGGAAGGGGGGTTAGGATTATGTGTCAACAAAGTTTTTACAATATAACAATTTCGAAATTCAAAGTAACTCCTATTGCAATCAATATAAAATTTAACTCTTAAGTAAAATTGAACTATCCTATGCCTTATGTAATGCTAATTCCAATGTAACAATTCATAACAGTTAGATATATGTATATGTACTAACTTGTATCTAATGAAATCTAATTCATTCTGCCCCTATGTTACCTCTTTAGTTACAAAATTCCCTTTTCCACCCTAAACTACTCTGTTTCTATCTGTTAATGGTTAGTATGTTAACTCTTTCCTTTCTATCTATATTAGTGGATTAGATAATTAGTATGCTACATATGTATATGTCTGGGTTTTCTACACATTTACATATGTTACATGTTTTATATGTCTGGGGTTTCTACACATTTTCATATGTTACATGTTATGTATATATGCATATATATATATAAATATACACATCCTCTAGTGTGGAGTCATCTAGACATAAAGATCATTATGTAATGCTAGTGGGTAATAGCCAGTGACTGAGGGAGTCAGTGTGCTATGTCTCTGCATTCCCCAACCTCAAACATCCATTTCACATGGAAAACGCATCACCGTGGCTTAGGCTGTCTGGTCCATAATGAAAGATTCATTATGATTCCCGTTGCATGCAATCAGACATCACTCTCCAGAATGGTCAACTGAAAATTAACAATTGCTGCCATGTTCTCATGTTTACTGACCGTAAGGTGACTGTAATTCTAGAAATCTTTGCACCTTCATAATTCTGGATCAGAGCATTAACAGTACCTTCTTTGTACTTAAAGTTCTGGCATTAATAGTAAAAGAAAAAATCAAGGTTGATTAATCAAAAGTGACTTTAAAAAGTGTCCTCTAAAAATATAAATACTGATCTTAGAGTAAAATACTGATCTCTGTAAGATTCCTTAGAAATACTGATCTCAATAAGATTCCTCTCCCTTTTCTTTTTGTTTGTGTGTTGGGAGAGATCCCTTTAAAGAAAAACATTCTCTCCGAACAATTCAGGAGGGACAGACATGTGACATAGCAAACATGCCTTCACATACTCAGTATATAGCAAAGATTGGAATGCAAAATATCATGATACTCTGGTCTTTCATAGATCGGTCATGTTCAATTCAACATTTTCAGGCACCAATTGCCGAGTGTGATAAGACCGTGCCAATTCTGGCAGTATGCCTTGAATGTAGGCTCTGTTTTTGCAGCTTCTGCTGCAAAGTATAATCAAACCAATAGCCAATAATATGAACAAAATGATAGTACCGATGCTGGTTAAGTTAGCTCTACCAAACCAATTTTGAGGATCCAGGGAAGATATTCTCGATCCCCAGGCATGTTAATAAAATCAATCTGTAGACTGTGGTGCAATCAAATGTAATTGACTTCTCCAGTAGTGGCAATGCAATGATCCTGAACAACTCAGAGGGATTTATGAGAAAGAACATATCCACATTCAGAGGAAAAACTGTGGGAGTAGAAACATCAAAGAAAACAACTGCTTGATTATATTGGTTGAGGGGGATATGACTGGGGATGTAGACTCTAAATGATCATCCTAGTGCAAACATCAACAACATGGCGATTCTGATTAAGGACACATGTAAAACCCAGTGGAATTGTGTGACAGCTATGAGAAGGGGAGGGAGGGAATAAAATAAAATAAAATAAAATAAATCAATCTGTAGACACTTAAAAGGTGTATAAGCTAGGGGCCACCCTCCCAATGCCTTGCATTTGAAATGACCTTGGTTAAACTTTCTACAGATGTCACATGCCTGACATGATCTTATAGTATTCGTTAATATCCCTGGAGCTTCCCAAAACCAGTGGACCTCATCCAGCATGGATTGCACTCTGTAATGACCTCTGGAGTGAATTGCATTGCATAGATGTTGGCACAGCCTTTTGGGCAAGGTGGGCTTTCCTTCTTGTATGAGTGATGGGATGGTAAGGGAGGATACCGAGATGGATTGGGAGGAAAGGGGATGAGTGAGGTCTGATAGGGAGAGAAGTTGAAGGGTTCAAGTCCTGGTTTGTGTCAGTATGAGGCGAAACCTCCTCACAGGCCAGGTGAGATGATAGAGTGTGTTTATTGCTAGATTTAATCAAGGGTTCAGGAGGAGGAATTGAAGGAGTTAAACCAGAATGGTCTGGTTCTAAAGAAAGAATGGTGTCCTCATTGGAGGGAATGATTGATTTATCAACATGATATTCCCACAAGAGCTAGTATTTATAATCTTTGGAATTTTTGTTTTTAATGGCTAACTTGAAATCTTTTAAGATCTTGAAGTCAAAGGAGCCATATTTTGGTCATGTAAAAGATATATCCATCCAGGATTTGAAAAAATTTCTAGCTTCCTTCTTTGTCATCCACTTCTCCTTAGGAAGATTAGAATTACCCCAAGAATTAAAAATGTATGCAGGGGTGAATCTGGAGGAATATTTTTTTATTTCCCTTGATTTGTTGGAGTATTTCCCATAGTGTCAAGACTATCTGTCTTAATCTGCCTATTTAAGCTAGTCTGAATATTGCTAAATGGTCAGCTTAAACAATGAAAAGTTCCTAAAACATAAAAAAACGAAGACACAAATTTCTTCAATGTTATCATGGAAACAAGAAGCTAATGTAAGAAAGTAAGTAATTGTATAGCAGTAGCACCAATAATGAATGTGTATTTATTATAATTATTATTGTTGCTAATAATAATAGTAAATAATCATAAACAAGTATCAATCATTAATAATTATTATCAACAATTAATAATAGTTGGTAGTGACTAATAATAGTATTGAAAATTAATAATTATTGTTATTGATAGTATTATTAATACTATTGTGTTCTAAAAATTATTCCTTAATATTGCATTTAATTCATTTGATTTAATTTTGGCTTTGTTCAATTTTAGAAATTTGGATTTAAGTTTAATTCAATATTTAATATTTAACTATTAATAATCCTTGTATGTAAATGTAATTAGTTTAATGCCATTATTCTAGATTACTAGTAGCGGTAGCTACAGTTTTAATTCTCACCACAGGGTGGTGCTACAACTGCGTGAAGAGGGTAACACACTTGCAGTTAGGCGGTATCTAAAAGCAGCTAGAGAGATGTTAAGCCCCAGAGGAAATGTGCAAGAGGGAAGAGAAAAGAATCTCAAAAAACAAAACAAAACACTTCCTCTTAGCTCAGTACTAAGGAATGTTTTGGGGGAGGAGGGAGAAAGAAGGGCCTAGTCCTTCCCTTCCCCCAGAGGTAAAAGGCACATGTTTCTTTTAAAGGTTGGGGGTGCTGGTTACTGCCAGGGACCCGCTCAATCAGTGCCAGTTTTTTAACCCAGGAACTCCTCTCTTTAGGTCTGACTCTCAACCTACCAAGCTAGTGAGTTCCCTGCTCTAGCCCCTCACTGCCAGATTCTAAAGTTGCAGTGGGGGGTGGGCTGGGGTGGGGGCTGGGTCTTACATCAATTCCTAGGAAGCCACCTATGCACTGTTCCCCCAAGCCAAGCCGGCCAAGCTGTGCTGAGCTCAGCAGGAGCAGGAGCAGGAGCAGGAGCAGGAGCAGGAGCAGGAGCAGGAGCAGGAGCAGGAGCAGGAGCAGGAGCAGGAGCAGGAGCAGGAGCAGGAGCAGGAGCAGGCAGGACTTTGCATCAGAGTCCCAGCGGCTGGGTTTCGCTCACAGCAGCTAAAAGCCTGTGTTTTCGCAAGTCGGAGAAAATAGGATCAGGTCCCGTCTGTGTAAAAGGCTTCCTCCCTGTTCTCTACCACCCCAGGAAACTCCTAACTCTAATCCACAGCCTGGAAGGACCCCTAGTATTAATTTAAAGGGTGTCTCCACGCTCAGCACAGGGCATGGCTGAGAGAAGCTGCACTAGGAGCTGGCGGTTTCATGCACTGGGGAAAGCCAGGGCTGGACTGGGTCCTAAACCCTCCCCCCCTTGGTTCTGTGCTTGGGGCCCGTTTGGAATGGGGGGGGGGCTTACTCCCACACTCTGCACTATGTTGAGCAAAGCGGGAGGAGGCAGCATCTTTGCAGGTTTGGCACTGTGGCTTGCTGTGTATGAGGTGGCAAACACCATGTTTGTGTTTTTTTTTTAAGGTGTGGGCCCTGGGGCTTAGGAGCAGGGACTTTTTTTCCCTACTGCTCCCCCGTATTGAAGCTAAAGGAATGGAGGTGGTGGGGGATGACGTGGGAGGGAAATGCTCACTGATCGGGGTGATGAATTGGAAAAGAAAAAATGGAGGTTTTCCTGTCCCAGCCAAAGCAGACGAGCAATTGTTCTAAAAACCTCTGTAATCTATCCTAAACACTTTTAAGTCTCAGAAGCAAAGTAAAGATCCTAAAAAAACTGATGTTGGTTGCCAACCTGTTACAATTAAATTAATATATCTACCCAGTTATTAAATTTTATAAAGTTTATTAGAAAGGGTAGACAATTATAGTTTTAAATCTCATTCTTACTCTAAGTTCAGACCATGTTTTTTGCTAGCCTCCGTTAACCTCTCTTTTTCCCCTTACCTCCCTGCTCTCTCCCTGAGTTCTTTCAAAATCTCTGGTCAGTTCCTGCCCCCTCTCTTTTATTGATGTACCAGGGTGTAACTGTGTTATGGGAGGAATGTGGTCAGTCCTCTGGAGGGGGAGGGAATGAACTACCCTTGACACATCACCAAAGAAATATTAAATACAAAAACTCATTGACAGCATGTTTATTGACAAAGACTCAAAACAAGATATAATGGCTTTTAACTATTATTTTAATATCCTAGGAGACTGAGACTCAAAGTCATCAAAACAAAGTATTTTGTGGCATTGCCAAAGAGTCACCTTGTTTCTATGTTGGTCAAACAATTTTCTCCATAACTGAAACTTTGGGCAAAGCAGGCCAGAGGTTGAACCCCAATTCTCTAATACAGAAACCCCCCTCATTATCAGCCAATTCTGACCAAGGGACCAAAGATCTCTGATTTTTCAAACTCATAAAGTTGTGTCCAAGACTGGATGGATTCATTTTGGGACTATTGCCCAGTCGTCTATACTCAGGAAAGAAAACACAAAATAGAAAAGGCCTTTTGACTTATATTTACCTAAACCAACATATGTGCTCTAGTTGCCATATACCAACAATAATAATAGCTAGTATTTATGTGATGCTTTGAACGTTGCAATGTGCTTGATATATATTATCTGGGCCTTACCACAACTTAGTGCTATTATTATCCTATTTTTCTTTTTTAAAGTTTATTTTTCCACTTTTCAAATGAGAAAATTGAGCCCGAGAGATGTTATGTTACCTCCTCTATCTTATTTTTAATTTTGGGAATTTGTTTTTTCCCACATTATGATGAAATTTGCAAGTTTATCTTCTACCTTGAAACCTATATTTAGTGTTGATTGTAAGACAGAAGGGAAGGTTTTTTTTTTGTTAGTTTATCAAATGGAATGGTCTTTTAAGAATAGCTCTTTTGTTTTATGTATCCATTCAGTTCTATTTTCTGATAACATTGACAAGTAGAGATATTCAAATACATGAACAGTTATATCCTCTTGTAGTCTTGGCCCTATGATCTCAAGCTGTTGCATGTGCAGCGGCCACATCCCTGTAAAAGAGAGTAACTAGCAGGCAAAGACTTCCCCCTCAGCAAAAGGGGAGGATAAGAACAATTTGTTCCAATGGCCATGAAAGTGGCTGAAACAGGCACTATGAAGTACTTAGAGCTTGGTAGGATGTCAAAGAAGCCAAGGCCATCTACTTGAATTCTGAGCTATCACCAGTCATCTTGGTTTTTGCCTTGCCACTGGACTTCGATGACTGGAAGAGAGTGTGAGGTTAAAAACTTTGTGCAACTTTCCCTCACTTAAATTTAATTTATTCTTGAGTCAAAAGACATCACTACTGATGTCATTTTGGTCCTCGTATTATGAAGGACAACAACCAATTAAACACCTACTATGTTCCAAGGATTATTCTAAGTGTTGGGGATGGAAAAGTAAAAGATAGTTCCAATTCTCAAGGTGCTCACAATCTAATGGGGGGGGGGGTTGTGAAGAGTGAATCAAACTTTCTTTGTCTATCAATCAGCAAATTTTAAGTTAATCAATCAAAAATTCAACTACCCCTACTTAATACCTTCCCAGTCACTAAATATGAGAGTTTACAAGTCACTTTCTAGAGTGGGTGACAACTCCAGAGGCCACTGCCCACCCCTGGGCAGTGCTAGGCAAACTGAAAGACTGTGATTGGTTCCTGTAAAGTGGGGGAGTGACAATGAGAAAACTGCTTTAAAAGGCCAGCTCAAGGATTCAGTGAGGCTCTCTCTCTGAGTTGGTGAGCTGGGCTCAAGGAGGAGACTTTCCTTGGATACTGTGGTGGTGAGTGGAGTGATTCCTTCCTTGGTTCTTTGGTGAGGAGACCCTCTCTGCTCATTGGTACTTTGGTGGGGCACTCCCTTCAGTATGAATTCTGGTGATATTCTTGGTGGTCTTAGTCTCATGTGCACTGAAGTTTCTCAGTGGATGGTGGATTCTCAGTGGATCATTGTCTCCTAGTTCTTTGGATTTTGACTTTCTAATTAGGACTTTGGATTCTGGTAAGATTTGTGGTCTGGAGACATTAGAATTAAACTTAGGGTATTTGTAGCTAGGCAGTTCTTTTTGTCTCTTTATCTACATTTTTCCACTTTCATTCTTTCTACCTCTGTAAATAAAGCTGCTAAAAGTCATTTTTGACCCAAGTTGTAATATTTTTAAATCTGTGACCACAATATTACATTAGAATTCTCATATTTAGCATAAAATCTAAATTTAAGTCCTTACATGGAGATAACATGCAAATTACTATATACAAGCACTTTATGTGTAGAAAAAATTAGAAATAACTAAGGGGGAAGACACTAGAATTAAGAAGGATTGGAAAAAAAGACTTCTTTTAGAAAGTGGGACTATATTTCACTTTCTTCTTTTATTTTTTGTTTGAGGTGTCTTCCACAAAATGACCAACATCTAAAAATGTTTTATGTGCAGGTACATGCAAAATATATATCAGATACCATCTCAGGGAGGGATAAGGGGTCTGAGGGAGTGAGAGAGATGAAGTGTGAAGGAGGGAAAGAATTTGGAACTCAAAAATTTTTTAAATGAACATTAAAATTGTTTTTACATGTAATTGGAGAAATGTTTTATACAGCTATAGATTTAATATTTGAAGAATAATTTGTAAATATTCACTTCCAGAGAAATAAACAAGTAGAAACATGAATGAAATAACCTATATATTTTGCTGGATGATACCTTCTGTGATGTGGAGAGGGAAGGGAATAACTGCATTAAAAAGCAGATTAAAAAGTATTTGGTCTGAAAAAGAAGAGATAATTAGTCCTTTTGGAGAGAGCAATTTTGTTTGAATGATGAGGTCAGAAGCCAGACTATAAAGACTTAAGAAAAGAGTGTGAGAAATGAAAATGTACATACCTATTGTAAATCTTGAAATCTCTCAGACTTGTGAATGTTAAAAATTTCCCCATCAGGGAAATCTTAATTGGAACAAATTCCCTACTGAGAAACATTTCCCATTTTGATGTGAGAACTGGCCAGGATCAGAAATGGGAGGACCTCTACTCCACCCGTACTTAAGACTGCTTTAGGGGAGAAAACTCCTTGCTAAACAAAGAAAGTACTTGGATCCATGCTTATGGTGGGACAAGGAATTCTTTGAGCCAGGCCTGTTTTTAGAATTGATACAATGAGATGCTAGGTACCTAAAAGGGTCGGGCAAGTTTTCTCTTGATGAAATTAGTTGACTCAGCTGTGTTTTCTCTCGTTCAGACTTACTGAGGAGATTTGTCGACTTAGCAGGAATTCAGATGGACAGTCCTTTGGAAAGCGTCTACAGTGATTGGTAGATGTAGGGACTTAGGGGAGGTGACATGAGAGAAAAACCCCTATATAAGAAAAAGCAGAATCTCTTGATAGATATATCCTTTTGGAGAAATCCTTTTGGAGGATCTCTGATGAGGACCGCTTGGGAAAAATCTCTTGAGAGAGGCCTTTTGGAACAGTCTCTGGCTGGAAGGCTCTCTGGTGAAGTCAGCTGAGATGGAGCTGGCCTGGTGTTACTAGAATCCTTGTTTAGTCAGACCTTGTGGTGAGTGTTAAAAAACTGACTGATTTCTCTTTTAAGACTCAGGTCTAGGCCATATTGGCTTGAGGCCCTTCATACTTATTCCTTTCTTACTCTCCCTCTCTTTCTTTGATTACTCATTGTATTGTTAATTAAAATCTCTATAAAACCCAATTGACTTGGGTATTTGAATAATTGGGAATATTTCCCTGGAGACCACCTTATATTTGATTTAAAAACTAAGACACTGTAGTGAAACATATTTTCTGCGGTCAAATTTACTCACTCTCCCTTATATCTATCACAATTTATATCTTCCACCATTTTAACTCACTACAGTTTAAGACCTCAACCATTTTAAATCTCACACTATTCTGAAGTTGTGATCTATTCTGGAATTGAAGTTTGGACAATATTCAAGATGCCCTTGATGTATATGTATATTTTTATAAACATTTTATGTTGCTGAGAAGGAAAGCATATGACTTAGCAGTAATTGTATTCTTTCAGTTGTCTTTTTTTGTTAACAAACAGATACATCATTTTACCTCCTTGAAACAAATGAGAAATGGTTCCTTAAAGTCTTTAAAATTGTATAGATTTCAGGATAACCCTCCTCAGAAAATACTTGACCTAGTTCAGGTAGTTTTCCTATCTTTCTTTTCTTTGGTACAATTTCCACTTCTTCAAGAACAATTGGTTCTGGGAGAAAAAGTTTACTAAAAATATAGATCCACATTCAGAGGAAAAACTGTGGGAGTAGAAACAGAAGAAAAACAACTGCTTGATTACATGGGTCAAGAGGATATGGTTGGGGATGTAGACTCTAAATGAACATCCTAATGCAAACACTAAAAAATCTTTATAGACCTTTTCTATTCTTCTACTGTTTATTATTCTTTATTATCATCCTGTTCACTCTTTTATAAGGCAACGTTACTCAGAACCTTCTGCCCTCCATCTCTCAGATTTTTAGAAATGATTTAATAGTCTAATTTAGTGCTATACCAGGCTGTCATATCTCTTTATTGCCAAAGAGGACAAATATTTACTGAAGCAGTTTTTATCCTATTTTGGTCTTCTCTTGACAGTAATTGATAATGCTTCTCTATGAAATCATTATAAACGAAGTCAATGCCCATCCCTCCATCCACTTCCTATTTATTTAAAAACATTTTCTTAAATAGGGAGCAGCTGGGTAGTTTAGTGGATTGAAAGCCAGGCCTAGAGATGGGAGGTCCTGGGTTCAAATTTGGTCTCAGGCACTTCCCAGCTGTGTGACCCTGAGCAAGTCACTTAACTCCCATTACCTAGCCCTTACCACTCTTTCTGCCTTGGAACCAATACACAGTATTGATTCAAAGACGGAAGGTAAGGGTTTAAAAAAATTGCTTAAATAGGTCAAGACAAATTTTATTTTAACAGAACTCCTCTCATTTTTATTTTTTTCTATTTTTAAAATTGTGGTGTAAGCTTTATACAGTCATTTGTCTGATTGTACCCAGACAACAATTTCAGGAATTACTCCTGCATCAGCGAGGCATTATTTTCTATCTATTGAAATATAAACAATTTCATTTTTTGTGATGTGAATTGGTGCTTGTTTTGTCTCGTTACAAGCATTGCAATATATTATTGAGGGTCCCATGAAACAACATTTGACTTTTTGTTGCTTTTGTATGCATGATAAAAAACAATTTCTCTAAAGAGATTTGAAAAGGCCTGTTTCCATTGAGCTTCATTTCTCTTTTGTCTTCTGTTTTTTTTTTCTGACCTAGCAAACAATTAGTCTCTTTTCAGGAAGACTGGTCTCTCTCTCGGAGGCTGAATTTAGTTCAGCTTCCTAAGCTAAACTGGAGGGTCTCTCTGAACACTAGAGCTTTGCTTGGAAGGATTTTGTGCTGAGATCACTCAGCACAAGATCCTTCCAAGCAAAACTCTAGGGTGAGACCAGTCAGTCTTTAATCACTCACCACAAGATTCTTCCAAGCAAAACTCTAGTGTTCAGCTGACTTGGGTATATTTCATATTTGGGAATTTTCCCATGGCGACCACTTTATTTTTAATATAAAATCAAGACACTAAAAACTATCATTACCAGTGTGGCCAAAACCTTACAGTTTGGCCATTTACACATTTTCGCGGTCACAATTTATGGCAACCACTCTTTTATCTGTAACAGTTTATGGCTGACCATGAAGTTGGTGAAAAAACCCTCAAAAATTTCTGTGAAATCTCTTTCCTTTCTCTCTTTATTACTTGCTCTGTCAGTCAGTCTTTTTAAATGTGCTAACTTGGCTTCAAGACACAGCTGCAAGAGTGGGTGAGTAAAAAACATTTTTGATTTCTCCTTAAATAGAATATAGCTGTTTTAAATCTTAGCAACAGAGTCCTAAGGTCCTGGATAGGAGAGCTGTTTCTAAATATCCTTTCCTTTAGGGAACAACTGTCTAAATTAGAATTAAGAAAAATGTGGGAAAAGTTTTGGCCTTGTCCTGCTCCCTATGTGTTTACTTTAGAAATATGTGGATACAGCCAGGTCACAACGTACTTAACAACTGGCTATTCAGCTCCATGACAAATCTTGTAAAATTCGCATTCATTGCCTCTCTGAGATTTCTCATACTATGGGGCTTATAGCAAAGTATAATCGATACACTATGCCCCCTTGGGATTTTGATTGTTATAGCTGCAATATTGTATTTCCTTACAAAACCCACTTCTCAGTCAAACCAACTGAGTGTTCCTTCTACTACTCAACAAAATGCAGAACTAAATACTCAGCTTGAGCTTATGGAGGAAAGTTTGGGGGAGATCATAGCTTTTATGAGGAACATTAAAAGAGAGTTAAGAACATTATCAGAATCTCTGGACATTAACCCTCCTAGCCAACCCACTGCGCCTCCTGCCAACTCTGCCTTAGAACCCCTTGCTCTTAACCAACTCATTCCTCCCACTGCCCATGCTTCCAATCCCACACCCTCCACTCTGAGTTCACAACCTGCCCATGCTTCCAATCCTACAACCTCCACTCTAAGTTCTCACCTCACCCATATTGACCATCCTAATGCCTCACACCCTACTCATTCCTCCAACCCTAACACCTCTGTATCCTTTCACACTTCTTCCTTTTCCCCTCCTTCCCACCCTACCCAATTCAATTCCCATACTTTTCCTACCACTGATCCTCTTCCTCAATGTGCCCAATCCTTCTCTTTCTCATACTGTAATGGTGGAAATTTAGGGGAGATGGGAGAGGTTATAATATTGTAATGGTTAAGAATGTGGCTACAGGATTTATGTAATATTAAACAATGGCCGCCAAGGAATTTACTTATGAAATTCCTAAAAATAAAACACTCAAGTCAGAATGAAGTTTATGGAGGTTTAATCACACTGGGAGTAGGGAAAAGGATAGGGAGAGAAGGAGAGAAGAGAAAAAGGGAAAGGGGCTACTCAACCTCTGACCAAGGCAGAGGGAGTTTTAGGCCCAAAGGCCCAGGTGGAAAGAGTCAGTCCTTAACTCACGTGACCAATCTGAAGGAAAGCTGTCTGCGGGCGTCCTCCCTCTCCAAGCTCCTAACACCAACTCTTCCTAACACCAACTGGCGTCTCCCTCTCCCCACAGGAAGTGAGCGAATTCCAGAGGCTGTTCCCTACCTCACTTCCTGTGTCTCACAAAATCCAATGGTTGGCTCTAGCTTGGCTTAGGACAGCCCAGGTGGGCAGTTAGTTATTTCTGATTTGTCATTGACTAGCACATGCCCGTGTAGTGTGGGTGTGCACAATTTTGGGTGCTAGACCAAGATGGAGACTTTTAAAATTCACAATACCTACCCCATTGAGAATGGATTAAGAAGCCTAGAAACAGAAACAGGAGTGCCAAATAATTCAGATAGGTTATTTCCTTTAAGGGAAGTACCCACTTTTAATAAAGATGGGAACTTGGTATCTGTAAGACATCATACACCTTTTAGCTCTGAGGATTTAAATAAATTTAAGGAAGATATGCCATAATTTGAGGAAGAACCAATATTATAAAAAAATTAGAGAACATATTCAGAACTTTTGACCCCACTTGGATGGATGTTGAGAATTTGTTAGAGACATTTTTAACAAAAAGAGAAAAAAAATAATATCATCTCTCTGGCTAATCAAAAATGAGGTAAAAAAGGACATTATTGACCAACTGAAGATCCACATTGGAACCCCAATGTTGAACTAGATCACACAAAACTAAACCAGGCCAGAGAAGCATTATTGACAGCTACGAGAGCTTGCTCTGATAGACCTGAAAAATGGTCAAAATTTGAAAGAACCCAACAAGAAATTGACGAGACCCCCTCCCAGTTTATGGACAGACTTATTGATGTAGGAAATACATATATGGACCTTGATTTATCCAGAGAAAGGGACATTAGGCAAATATGTAGGCAATTCGTTGAGAATTGTTGTTCTGTTGTAAAAGACTACTTTAAAACTAGCTGTCCTAATTGGGACTCTATGGACCTTGAAGAATTGAGGAGAGTAGCAACCTATGTTTATAAAGTTTGTGTAAAAAGACCTGAGGAACACAATATGTTAGTGGAAGACTTAAAGAAAGAAATTGAAATGTTAAAGAGACAATTAAAAAATAAGGGAGAGACCATAGCCCCATTTGTGGGAATTCACAAATAAATCAGTAACCTGCCACTTCTGTGAGAAGAAGGGCCAGAAAATGATAGAATGTAGAACTTTTCTCAAGATTATCAGAAGGAATACACAGATTAATAACAACTTTAGAAATAATAACTATAGAAATGATAATAATCATAGAAATCAGAATTTTAGAAATTATAATAATGTTTATGGAAATAACTATAATGACTATAGAAATAAGGATTTTAGAGACCAAAATTATAGAAACAGGAATTGGGAAAATAATGACAATGCTCCAAATGAAGAAAATGATAATACCCAACAACAAAATATAAGAAATGGTGCTCGTCCAAAAAATACTCGAGGTGCTAATGACCCTCAAGGCGGTGTCCTTCAGGAGGGTGCCCAAGGAATGTCCCAAATATAATGAAGGTGGTTCTTCTTAGACTCTATTGATACTGTTGAAATTAATTAACCGTTTTCAGTTTTGCCTCCCCTCCAAATAGTAGGAAAGAATGAACAAAGAACTTAAAACTATGATTGGAAAATTATGCACTGAGACACATTTAAAATGGCCTGAAATTCTCCCTCTGGCCCTATTTTATCTTAGAAGCAGGCCTAGAGGAGACCTACACATCTCACCATTTGAGATGCTTTTTGGACATCCGCCTATACAGGATAAACCTTTTCCCCCTGCATTTATATCACTATTAGGGGGAGATACTACTATTGCTTCCTATATACAGGAATTACAACACAAACTATGTGAACTTCATGAATCCAGAGCTGCGGTACAAGCTGGACCACTAGACTTTTCTTTGCATGACCTGAACCCAGGAGACAAAGTATATATTAAGAATTTCAAATGTACTGGAGCAACTCAGCCTTCGTGGGAAGGACCATTCCAAATATTGTTAACTACTCCAACATCTATAAAGGTTGGAGAGAAGGACTCTTGGATTCATTGCTCACATGTGAAGAAAGCATCTTCTTTTGAGACATTGACTGTATCTTATCACATGTATTAGAGATAATAATCCATAGACAAGTGGATACTGTTTTCAGGAACACATTGAATTCCTTATTTTTTTCTCCCCTTATTTTAATTATTGCTTTTCTTTTCTTTTTATTAGAATATTTTATTTTCCCCCTTTCCTCATTTCTTGTACTAAAGGTACAGACAATTAATATTATTTTTCTGCAGTAATAGAAGTTTAGTATATTTTATATATATATATATATATATATATATATATATATATATATATATATACACTTGCTATAATGTCAATGCATACCCAGAAGCTTTAAACTATGGGAACCTGCCATTTATTGATAAAATATTATGGGACTGTGATTAATGTTTGTATCTGATTCCAGGAAATGGGATGAAAACAAGGAGCACAGACTTAACCTGAAAAGTGCCAAAAAGAGCACTCAGGTCAAAATGAAACCAATCCATATGGGATTGATGAACTTCTATGCCAATATGAAAGGAGTTGAAATTAATGTGGACTCGAGGTTGCGATGCTTGACATATGTTAAGTCGTAGGACTTCCTTGTACCTACACTCTTTGTGAAGTACTCATACAAGTGCAAAATTTGCCTATCATGCTGGCTCCCTATATCCTTAAGAATGACAAAAAAGTCAGACAAGGGAATGACACTTCCCTGTCAGAAATAGAATTCTAATTCTTTTCCTTCTTACATTATGGCAACTTCCTGTAGTCTTGGCTGCAAATGGGTAAGTGAAATATTACTGCATTCTGTCGTGGGATAGAAATTACTTTAAATTGGACCTATACAAGGGTCTGTTTTGAATTTTTTTCTTTTCCTTATGTTTTTGGTTGATTGTATTTCAATTCTTTTGATAATTGACTCATACATTCCCATAACTCAACATTGCATCCTGAGCTGAACTGGATGTTTTTTAACACCTACTTCGGGGGGGGGGGGGATTGTATTTTAATTTAAAATCCAAGATTTTTGATCTTTTGTTGGCGATTGTATTTTTATAAAAATCCAAGATTTTGATTTTGTTCGAGAAAAGATCCTCAAGGAAGAAGCTTTCTAACTCCTAAATCCAGAGAATGAACTGTTGCAGAAAGATGCCAGAAAACCTACGCTACATCAAGAAGATCCAGAACGAACTTTGGATATGGTTGATTGAACTGAAGTTTGATTGAACATTTATTGTAAATGTACATATTCATGCCAAAAGGGACTGCCCCTAATTTGGCTTTCTGTCAATGCTCCTAGCAAAACATTGGTTTTGCTTTCTTTCTTTTATATTTCCTCCCTCACTACTGTAATTTCTTCTTAGAAAATTGAATATTGTATGCATGTGTAGTTAGAAGTGTGTTTAGGACTACAAGATGATTATGTTAAATGATCAATGGGGAGACTAGTCTCCCAATGATCATCAGGGGAGATTGTGAATCTTAAAATTTCTCAGACTTGTGAATGTAAAAAATTCTCAGACTCTACCTTAGAACATTTGGTTAAGACCATTCCCCATTTTAAACAATGAAGGTACTTGATCAAGAATGTGATAACTTTACATTACTCCACCCATATTTAGGCATACTTTAAAGGAAGATAAAGTTGTAAACTCCTTACTGAACAATGAAAAGTACTTAACTCATACTTAAGGTAAAGCTAAAACCCTTAAGCTGGGTCTATTTTTAGATCTAAAACAAAAAAGGTGCTAAGTACCTATGGTCAAATTAATCATTAAAAGTTCAAGCAAGCTTAGCAAGAGGTGTGAGGTTTTAGCCTACCCAGGTGTGAATTATTCAAAAGTTTAGTCTACTAAGATGTGAATTAAGAATGGTCAGTCCTGTGAAAATGTCTACTGTGATTGATAGATGTGACAATTTAGGGGAGGTGACATAGGAGAAAATTCTCTTTAAAAGTAGGTCAGAAAGGCCTCTGAGGGGGTGCAGCTGGCCAAAGCTAAATTCGAGGCTGGTCTCTCTCTTGGAGGCTGAACTTAGTTCAGCTTCCTAAGCTAAACTGGAGGGTCTCTCTGAGCACTAGAGTTTTGCTTGTGTAAACCTCAAAATTTCTCAGACTTATGAATGTTAGGGGTTTCCCCCATTGGGGAATCTTCTACTTAAAAAAATTCCCTAGCAGATGGTGAGAACTCTACTTGAGTGTGGGGGCTCCTAGCTATGGGAGTGTCCCTGCTACCCCTATTTAAGACTGCCTTAGGACAGAAAACTGCTTGCTAAACAATGAAAATACTTTGATCCATGCTTATGGAAGGGACCGGAAGTTCTTTGAGTCATGACTGTTTTAGAATTGATACAATGGGATACTAAGTACCTATAAAGGTGGGGAAACTTGTAAACTACTTAAACCTAAAAGGGTGATAACTTATTCAGAGTTTTTTTCTTAATGAAATTTGTCGACACAGCAGCATTTTTTCCTGACTTACTAAAGAGATTAAAACTACTCAGCTGTGAATTCAAAATGGGCGGTCCTTTAGAAACATCTACAGTGATTGGTAGATGTAAGGACTTAGGGGAGGTGACAGAGGAGATTTTGCCCTTAAAAATAAGAGCTTGGATCTCATTCAAAAAAGATCTCGATTTCTGATTCTCATTCTGGAGGAGAGCTCCTTGAGGAGCTCCTCTGAGGGGCTCTGTCCCTCTGGGGTAGGAGCTCTGGAGGCTCTTGAGAGAGAGGCCCTTTGAAACAATCTCTGGCTGGAAGACTCTTTGAGGAAGGAAGCTGGCCTGGTGTCACTAGTATCCTTGTTTAGTCAGACCTTGTGGTGAGTGTTAAAAAACTGACTGATTTCTCTTTTAAAACTCAGGTCTAGGCCATATTGGCTTGAGGCCCTTCATACTTATTCCTTTCTTACTCTCTCTCTCTTTCTTTGATTACTCATTGTATTGTTAATTAAAATCTCTATAAAACCCAATTGACTTGGGTATTTGAATAATTGGGAATATTTCCCAGGAGACCACCTTATATTTGATTTTAAAACCTAAGACACTGTAGTGAAACATATTTCTGCGGTCAAATTTACTTACCCTCTCTTATATCTATCACAGTTTTTATCTTCCACTATTTTAATCACTACAGTTTAAGACCTCAACCATTTTAAATCTCACACTTGGAAGGATCTTGTGGTGAGTGATTAAAGACTGACTGGTCTCTCTTAAGGCTTAAAGCCTAGGCCAGCTTGCCTAAATAGAGACAAAAAGGAATACACCTTCTTTGCAGCACCACATGGCACATTCACAAAGATTGACTATATACTAGGTCACAGAAACATGGTATGCAAATGCAGAAAGCTGAAATAACAAATGCAACGTTTTCAGATCATAAGGCAATAAAAAGAACAACCAGTAATGGTAAATGGAGAACCAAATCAAAAATTAATTGGAAATTAAATAATATGATACTCCAAAATCACTTAGTTAGAGAACAAATCATAGAAACAATTAATAATTTAATTGAGGAGGGAGCAGCTGGGTAGCTCAGTGGATTGAGAGCCAGGCCTGGAGACGGTAGGTCCTAGGTTCAAATCAGGCCTCAGACACATCCCAACTGTGGGACCCTGGGCAAGTCACTTGACCCCCATTGCCTAGCCCTTACCACTCTTCTGCCTTGGATCCAATATACAGTATTGACTCAAAGATGGAAGGTAAGGGTTTATAAAAAATAAAAATAATAATTTCATTGAGGAAAATGACAATGGTGAGACATCCTTTTAAACTTTATGAGATGCAGCCAAAGCAGTACTCAGAGGAAAATTCATATCCCTGAGTGCATATATTAACAAATTAGGGAGGGCAGAGATTAATGAATTGGAAATGCAAATAAAAGAACTTTAAAGAGAACAAATTAAATATCCCCAGAAGAAAACCAAACTAGAGATCCTAAAAACTAAGGGAGAAATTAATAAAATTGAAAGTGATAGAACTATTGAACTAATAATAAGACTAGAAGCTGGTATTTTGAAAAAACAAACAAAATAGACAAAGTACTCGTCAATCTAATTTTAAAAAGGAAAGAAGAAAAGCAAATTATCAGCATCAAAGATGAAAAGGGGGACCTCACCTCCAAAGAAGAGGAAATTAAGACAATCATTAAAAACTACTTTACCCAATTATATGGCAATAAACATACCAATCTAGGCAATATGGATGAATATTTCCAAAAATACAAATTACCTAGGCTAACAGAAGAAGAAATAGAATTCTTAAATAATCCCACATCAGAAAAATAAATCCAACAGGCCATCAAAGAACTCCCTAAGAAAAAATCCCCAGGGCCTGATGGATTCACAAGTGAATGCTATCAAACATTCAAAGAACAGCTAATCCGAATACTATACAAACTCTTTGACATAATAAGCAAAGAGGGAATTTTACCAAATTCCTTTTATGACACAAACATGGTACTGATTCCAAAGCCAGGCTGGGCAAAAAGAGAAAGAAAACTATAGACTAATCTCCCTAATGAATATAGATGCAAAAATCTTAAATAGGATACTAGCAAAAAGACTCCAGCAAGTAATCAGGAGGGTCATTCACTATGATCAAGTAGGATTTATACCAGGAATGCAGGGCTGGTTCAATATTAGGAAGACCATCCACATAATTGACCATATCAACAAGCAAACCAACAAAAATCATATGATTATCTCAATAGATGCAGAAAAAGTCTTTGATAAAATACAACACCCATTCCTATTGAAAACACCAGAAAGCATAGGAATAGAAGGGTCATTCCTAAAAATAATAAACAGTATATATCTAAAACCATCAGCTAACATCATCTGCAATGGGGATAAACTAGATGCATTTCCAATAAGATCAGGAGTGAAACAATGATGCCCATTATCACCTCTATTATTTAACATTGTACTAGAAACACTAGCAGTAGCAATTAGAGAAGAAAAAGAAATTGAAGGCATTAAATTAGGCAAGGAGAGACCAAGTTATCGCTCTTTGCGGATGATATGATGGTCTACTTAAGGAATCCTAGAGAATCATCTAAAAAGCTAGTGGAAATAATCAACAACTTTAGCAAAGTTGCAGGATACAAAATAAACCCGGAGAAGTCATCAGCATTTCTATATATTTCCAACACCGCTCAGTAGCAAGAATTAGAAAGAGAAATCCCATTCAAAATCACCTTAGACAAAATAAAATACTTAGGAATCTATCTGCCGAGACAAACACAGGAATTATATGAATACAACTACAAAACACTCGCCACACAACTAAAACTAGATCTGAGCAATTGGAAAAAACATTACCTGCTCATGGGTAGGATGAGCCAATATAATAAAAATGACCATCCTACCCATACCCAAACTTATTTATCTATTTAGTGCCATACCCATTGAACTTCCAAAATTTTTTTTTACTGAATTAGAAAAAACCATAACAAAGTTCATTTGGAAGAACAAAGGATCAAGGATATCCAGGGAAATAATGAAAAAAAAACACAAAGGAAGGTGACCTTGCAGTCCCAGATCTCAAACTCTATTATAAAGCAGTGGCCATCAAAACAATTTGGTACTGGCTAAGTGACAGAAAGGAGTATCAGTGCAATAGACTTGGAGTAAGTGACCTCATCAAGACAGTATATGACAAACTCAAAGACCCCAGCTTCTGGGACAAAAACCTACTATTTGACAAAAACTTCTGGAAAAACTGGAAGACAGTGTGGGAGAGACTAGGTTTGGATCAACACCTCACCCCTTACCCCAAGATAAACTCAGAATGGGTGAATGACTTGAATGTAAAGAAGGAAACTATAAGTAAATTAGGTGAACACAGAATAGTATACATGTCAGACCTGTGGGAAGGGAAAGCCTTTAAAACCAAGCAAGATATAGAAAGAGTCACAAAATATAAAATAAACAATTTTGATTACATCAAATTAAAATGTTTTTGTACAAACAAAATCAATGTAACCAAAATGAGAAGGTAAGCAGCAAATTAGGAAACAATTTTCATAACAAAATCCTCTGACAAAGGTCTAATTACTCAAATTTATAAAGAGGTAAATCAATTGTACAAAAAAATCAAGCCATTATCCAATTGATAAATGTGTAAGGGACATGAACAGGCAGTTTTCAGCCAAAGAAATCAAAACTATTAATAAGCATAGGAAAAAGTGCTCTAAATCTCTGATAATCAGAGAGATGCAAATCAAAACAACTCTGAGATATCACCTCACACCTAGCAGATTGGCTAACATGACAGCAAAGGAAAGTAATGAAAATTGGAGGGGATGTGGCAAAGTCGGGACATTAATTCATTGCTGGTGGAGTTGTGAATTGATCCAACCATTCTGGAGGGCAATTTGGAACTATGCCCAAAGGGCGATAAAAGACTGCCTATCTTTTAACCCAGCCATAGCATGCTGGGTTTGTACCCCAAAGAGATAATAAGGAAAAAGACCTGTACAAGAACATTCATAGCTGCACTCTTTGTGGTGGCAAAAAATTGGAAAATGAGGGGATTCCCTTCAATTGGGGAATGGCTGAACAAATTATGGTATATGTTGGTGATGGAATACTATTGTGCTCAAAGGAATAATAAAGTGGAGGAATTCCATGAAGACTGGAACAACCTCCAGGAAGTGATGCAGAGTGAAGGTGCAGAACCCGGAAAACATTGTACACAGAGACTGATACATTGTGGTACAATCGAACATAATAGTCTTCTCCATTATTGTCAATGCAATGTCCCTGAACAATCTGCAGGGACCTAGGAGAAAAAACACCATCCACAAGCTTAGGACAAATTGTGGAGTAAAAACACCAAGGAAAAGCAACTGCTGGACTACAGAGGTTAAGGGGACATGACTGAGGAGAGATTCTAAGACTCTAAATGAACACCCTGTAAACCTTAAAATTTCTTAGACTTATAAATGTTGGAAATTTCACCATTGGGAAATTTCACACTTGAAAAATTTCCTATTGATAGTGGGAACTCTATTGGAATGTGAACCCCCTTGGCATGGGAGGATCCTTCTCCCTTCTTAAGATTACTTTAGGACAGAAACCTTTTGCTGAACAATGGAAAGGGCTTTGAGCTATGCTTAAGCATAGAACAGGAATTTCTTTGAGTCATGATTGATTTTAGAATTGATACAATAGAGATACTTGGAATGACAGAACCAGGTCTTGGAAAATACAATTTCCACCCCACTCAGTCCTAACAGGATTTAGGAAGGGCTGCAGCAAAGGATCAAGATTTAATTATTGAGAATATGACCTTCAACAGACATGTGCAAAGCCACAGACCTCTGGGCAGTCCTGGGTTAAGCTAGAGCCACCATTGGCACAGGGAAAATGATGGACAGTGATTGGTAGATGTGGGAACTGAGGGGAGGGAACTTAGATGGTTTCCTTAAAGATAGAGGGGTCTGAGGACTGAGGGTGGTTGGTTGGAGAGGTTTTGGCTGGGAGAGGTGGTGCTTTGAGGAAGCTGCTCTGAAGGAAGCTGGAGGTGGAGGCCCCTGAGACTGTTTCTCCATTTTGGTCACGTGAGTAATAGGGACTGATCTCCTTTCTTTGCCTCAGCTATCTAAGGGCTTGGGCCTTTTGGCCCAGCCAAACAGAAGGGGTATTTAAGCCCTATTCCCTTCTTTCCCCTTTCTTTCTCCCTCTCTCTCTCTATCTCTAATACCTTTCTTCATCCTGTTTGTAATTAAACTCCATAAAAGGTTGACTGCTGACTTGAGTTTCATTTAGGAATTACATAGCTGAATTCCTTGGCAACCTTAAATTAATATATATCAGTCTTTTAAAGTGATTTCCTTGTCACATTGTGGCTGACCACACGGGAGTCTAAAGAATTCTCTCAATAAACTTCTGAAATTCCTTGCCTTTTTACTATACCGTCTCACCACTTAGTCCCTTTTAACAAAAAACTTGGCTTAAAGACACACCTGCTAGAACACGTGAGTATAAAAAACTTTTTCTCTCTTCTCTTTTCTCCTTAAGTTAAATTGGAATCAGCAGTTTTTCTTTTTCTTCCCTTTAATCTTAAGGGACAGCTGGGTAGCTCAGTGGATTGAGAGCCAGGCCTAGAGACAGAAGGTCCTGGGTTCAAATTGGACCTCGGATACTTCCCAGCTGTGTGACTCTGATAGACAGAAAACAGCTGTTTTAAATCTCAGCAACAGGACCCTAAAGTCCTGGCTGGAAGAGCTGTTTCTAAATATCCTTTCCCTTAAGGAACAACTTCCTGGATTAGAAAAAAAAACCCTGTGGAAAGTTTGTTGCTTTGCCCTGCTCCCCAAGTGTTTTGTGAAATTACAAAATATATATATATAAATGAGTACTACATTCTTTAACAATTATATGGCAGCTGAAGAATTAAGGGCATTGAGGAATGCAGGATACCTCCAAATTTTTATATTAATAGGTACTGTCATTTTTGTACTCCTCAAAACTATATTTAGAGATGCTAAAATAAAAAAAATTGAGGATAAAATAAAAAATGAGGATAAAATAAAAAAATGAGGATAAAATAGAAAATATCAAGGATAAAATAGAAAATATTGAGGATAAAATAGGAAATATTGAGGATAAAATAGAAAATATGGAGGATAAAATAGGAAAAATTGAGGATAAAATGCAAGCCCAATTAGAAGATCTAAAAAGTTTCTTACAGGATCAATTGGCAAACAACCACTCTACCAGAAACAGACCTGTTTCTGAACCTTTGAATGAGGAAATTTCCTTCCCTGAAATAGAGATGGAAAACACCTTCCCTATAGCCCAGTTAACAGACTGCTTCTCTCGTGCAGTGCCAATCTTGACTGAATTTAATCCCCAAAACCCTTCCCCTGCAATCCCAGTTTCTCATGTTCCCTCTCCTACAGAAAACCAAATTCCAACGCAAAGGAGATCTTGTCCTCCTAGAGAAACCTGTCCTTGTCAAACTGACCCACAGGTACAAAATTCAACTAGAGGCCTATTTCCTCTATGAGAAGTACCTGAAATAGGATGGAATGGGGATGTGGTGACTTTAAGACATAGAATACCGTTTACTCCCCAAGAAATAAATGAATTTACACGAAATATCCCCACATATGAACAAGATCCTTTTCTAGTAACAAAAAAGATGGGAGACATATTTTTTCAGTATAATCCGTCTTACAAGGACGTTGAGAACTTACTACAGGCTTTTTTAAGTGAACATGAAAAAAATAAAATAATTGCTCATGTCAACAAAACCCGGGGGCATAATGCAGCACATTGGCCATCTCAGGATCCCGAATGGGACTATAACAATCCTGAGGATTATCTACAACTATACCGTTGTAGAGAGGCCATCCTCACGGCAATGAAGGAATGTGCAGACAGTACAGATAAGTGGATGGAACTGGAAAAAATTAAGCAAAAGGAAGAAGAATCACCCTTCAGATTTATGGATAGAATTATCGAATTTGGGGACAGATACTTAGATTGGGACTTAACTAAAGAGAGTAGTTTAAGACAAGTTAGAAGAATCTTTGTAAATAATTCTTGCAAAGCAATTAAGAATTATTTTAGAACACAATGCCCAAGATGGTCAGATATGGACCTTGAAGAATTGCGAAAAACAGCTATATATGTTTTAAAGGGAAACAAAGAAAAGGAGGAAGAAAATAATAATGACATGGAGGAAGTGAAGAAAAAAATAAGATATTTAATAGATAGGATGACTACATTAGAAAGTGGGCATGATAATGAACCAACGACAATTGCCCCTCTCCAGAAATCCAATTATCAATCCATTACTTGCCACTTCTGTGGGAAGAACAGCCACAAAATGATGGAATGTAGAACCTTTCTTAAGATGTTTGGAAGGAATACACAGTTTAATAATAGTTTTAGAAATAATAATTATAAAAATGATGATAATGGTTATAGAAACCAGAATTCTAGAAATTATAATAATGACTATGTAAATAACTATAATGAATATAGAAATGAGAACTTTAGAAACCAGAATTATAGAAATAGGAATTGGGAAAATAATGACAATGCTCCAATTGAAGAAAATTATAATGTTAATGAACAACAACAATATATGAGAAATGGCGCTCTTCCAAATAATACTCGAGGTACTAATGACCCTCAGAGAGGTGCCCTTCAGGGGGGTGCCCAAGGAATATCCCAAACACAATGATGGTGTCGGGGGGGGGGGCTGGGGCACCGGAATCAGAGGATACAACCTTTGATTTCCTGGACCCGGATGTCCTACTACCCGTTGTCCCTATCCACTGCCCTCCCCATACTAATGAACCCCATGTTACCTTAAAGGTGGGTAACACCTATTATGCTTGTCTATTAGACACTGGAGCTTCCTGGTCTGTATTAAAGAGAACACCTGATTTACAATGTTATTCTGTTGGCTCAGAGAATGTAATGGGAGTATCAGGAATAACCCAAAGAGTTAAAAGACTTCCTCCTAGAATGGTGTCTGTAGGACCCCTAGAGGTACAACACTCCTTCCTTTTGATGCCTGACTCCCCTTTAAATTTGCTGGGGCGGGACCTTCTATGCAAACTCAGAGCCACAATAACCTGCTCCCCAGATGGCTCATTATCATTAGAAGTACCAGAGGAATCTTTAAATTTACTCCCTGTACTTCTCTCAGAAAACCAGGAGGCAAAAGAGCCTTCCACTTTTGAAATACCTAAATATATACCAGAGTCTCTTTGGGCCACATCTTCTTCTGATGTAGGCTTACTTAAATCTGCTGTTCCTGTGCAGATAAAAACTAAATCTAGTCCACCTCCTTCTATCCCTCAGTATCCCCTCTCAAAGGAGGCAATTGAGGGTATTACACCAGTTATTAACTCATTAATAGAACAGGGAATAATAATCCTTTGCAAATCTGAATACAACAAACCCATCCTGCCAATTAAAAAACCAAAAAAAGGGCCCGATGGCAAGCACATCTATAGATTCGTACAGAATCTAAGGGCAGTGAATAATCATGTTATAAAGAGACACTCCGTAGTTTCTAACATACATACTATTATTTCATCTATTCCTAGCACAGCTACATACTTTACAGTAGTAGACTTGTGTTCAGCTTTCTTTTCCATACCAATACATGAGAACTCTAGGCATATTTTTGCTTTCACATGGAAGGGCTCACAATATACCTGGTGTCGGCTGCCACAGGGTTATGTCGAAAGTCCGAGCTTATTTGAGCAAATTTTGAGCCAAGACACAGACAATATAACATTTAAAAATAGCAAATTAATCAAATATGTAGATGATCTACTCTTGGCTTCAACAGATGGAAAAACATGTCAAGAAGATAGCAAACACCTTCTTTTGGAATTGCACAAAAGAGGACATAAAATCTCTAAGGATAAAGTTCAATGGTGTCTCCAAAAAGTAGAATATTTGGGATTCATCTTGACTGAGGGTGCTCATTATATTTTTCCAAAACGAATTGAGAACATTCAAAAATTGAGTGCTCCTACCACTAAGAAAAAGCTGAGAGCAATTTTAGGAGCAACGGGGTTTTGTAGACAATGGATTCCTTGCTATGGGGAAATCACTAAACCCCTTATAGCATTAACAAAGGATTCGGTTCCTGAACCCCTCAAATTAGAGCCTAAACACTTGTCAGCTCTATCAGATCTAAAAAAGGCTATCATGTCTGCCCCTGCTCTAGGCATCCCAGATTCCAACAAGCCATTTATTTTATATGTGTATGAGCGAAGAGGAATAGCCTCTGATGTGTTAACTCAGACTTTGGGACCTTCTCAGCGCCCAATTGCTTATTATTCTGCCCAACTAGACCCAGTAGGAGCAGGAGCACCACCATGCCTTAGAGGAGTAGCTGCTACAGCCTTACTAGTAACAAAAACCGTTGATTTAGTATTGGGATGTCCATTAACAATAATGTGCCCACATGAGATAGAAGCATTATTGATAAAACATAGAACACAGGCATTCTCGGATCAGAGAATTACAAGGTATGAAATAACCTTATTAAATAGTGAAAATATTACCTTGAAACGCTGTTCAACTCTTAACCCTGCCACCTTGCTTCCAGACTTACCTACTTCAGGAGAACCATTACATAACTGTGAAACATTAGTGTCCATGGCAGAAAAGCCTCGAGATAATCTCTTGGACACTCCCTTAGACAATGTAGATCTGATTTTATTTACCGATGGTTCCTCTTTTATGAGGGATGGCATACGTTACACTGGAGCTGCTGTAGTCTCAGAATTTGCCACTGAATGGTCAGCTTCACTACCTTCTAACATTAGCGCTCAAGGAGCAGAACTCATAGCTCTAAAACAAGCTTGTATAATTGCCAAGGATAAAAAGGCAACAATTTATAAGGATTCTAGATATGCTTTTGGCATTTGTCACTCAGTCGGGATGCTATGACTCCAGAGAGGATTTTTAACCTCAGCTGGAAAATCCATAGGTAATGCAGAAATTATTAATGAAGTTCTTTCTGCTCTCAAACTGCCTAAAGCCCTAGCTGTAGTTCATTGCTCTGCCCATACAGGTGGCTCTGACCCTGTCTCTAGAGGAAATGACTGAGCAGATGCTGCTGCAAAACTAGCAGCCATAGAAGGACCTGGATTAATTTTAACATTAACAACCACTGATAATTTAAATTTATCACTTTCCTATAATGAAAAGGAAGTGGAAAAATGGAAACAAAAATTTAAAGCAAAACAGATTAATGGAGTATGGGTGTCATCTGAAGGAAAACCCCTGCTCCCTAGAAGTTTCTATAACCAAATTTGCCAATCTATTCACAAAAATGTTCATTTTGGCACCCAGGGCATCGTGGACTCTGTCAAGAGAGTATGGATAGCCCCTGGTATAACTACTATAGCCTCTAAAGTATGTTCAGCCTGCCCTATCTGCCAGGCATATAACCAACATGCATATCATGGAAAAGCCTTTGGGGGATGTCCTCTGGCTTACACACCTTTTGAACATCTACAGATAGATTTCATAACGATGCCAAAGGCTGGACGTTATAAATTTTGTCTAGTAATTGTGGATCAACTAACCAGATGGCCGGAAGCATTTCCTACGACCCAATCCACAGCAGATTTTGTTGCAAAGATACTTTTAAAGGAAATTATTCCTCGTTTTGGCCTGCCAGCACGTATTGACTCTGATAGAGGGAGTCATTTTACTGATTCTGTCTTAAACCAAATATATTCTTGCTTGGGGATAACTCCAAAATTCCATGTTCCATATCACCCCCAGAGCTCAGGCCAAGTAGAGAGGATGAATAAAGAACTTAAGACTATGATTGGCAAATTATGCACTGAGACCCATTTAAAATGGCCTGAAATTCTCCCTCTGGCCCTATTTTATATTAGAAGCAGGCCTAGAGGAGACTTACATATTTCACCATTTGAGATGCTTTTTGGACATCCGCCTATACAGGCTAAGCCTTTCTCCCCAGCTTATACATCGCTATTAGGGGAAGATATTACTATTGCTTCCTATATACAGGAGTTACAGCACAAACTACATGAACTTCATGAATCCGGAGCTGCAGTACAAGCTGGACCATTAGACTTTTCTCTGCATGACCTGAACCCAGGAGATAAAGTTTATATCAAGAATTTCAAGCGAACTGGAGCAACTCAACCTTCATGGGAAGGACCATTCCAAATATTATTAACTACTCCAACATCTATAAAGATTGGAGAAAGAGACTCTTGGATTCACTGCTCACATGTGAAGAAAGCATCTTCTGCTGAGACTGATTGACTCTATCCTATCATATGAATTGTGACTATATCCTATCATATGAATTGGAGATAATAATCCATAGACAAATGGATGCTGTTTTTTCAAGAACACATTGAATTACTGATTTTTTTCTTATTTTTCTTATTTCTCTTATTTTTTTATCAGAATATTTGAATTTTTTGTCATTTTTTGTACTGAAGGTACACATAATTAATATTAATATTATTTTTCCCTGCAGTAAACAAGTTAATATATATACTCTTGCTTTAATAGCAATATATGCCTAAAAGCTTTAAACTATGGGAACCTGCCATTTATTGATAAAATAGTATAGGACTGTGATTAATGTTTGTGTCTGATTCCAGGAAAAGGGATAAAAACAAGGAGCACAGACTAAACCTGAATAGTGCCAATAGAGCACACAAGAAATATTAAAGTGAGACTCGAGGTTGCGACACTTAACTTATGTTTAAGTTGTAGGACTTCCTTGTATCTACACTCTTTACGAAGTACTCAAACAAGTACAAAGCTTGACTATCATACTGGCTCCCTATATCCCTGAGGAAAAAAAAATTAGACGAGGGAATGACATTTCCCCATCAAAATAGAATTCTAATTCTTTTCTTCTTATATTATGGCAACTTCCTGTAGTCTTGGCTATAAATGGCTAAGTGGAATATTACTACATTCTGTCCTACATACTTGTGGGATAGAAATTACTTTAAACTGGACCTATACAAGGCCTATTTTGAATTTTTCTTATGTTTTTGATTATTTTTCTATTATTTTGATAATTGACACATACACCCCCATAACTGAACATTGCATTCTTAGCTAAACTTGATATTTTTTAATACTTACTTCAGGGGGGATTGTATTTTAATTTAAAATCTAAGAATTTTTTTTATTTTTGAATTTTTTTGTTTAAGATTGTATTTTTATTTAAATTCTAAGAATTTTTGAATTTTTTGTTTGAGATTGTATTTTTATAAAAATCCAAGAATTTTGTTTAAGATTTTACTGTTATAAAAAAATTCAAAGATTTTGATTCTGTTTGAGAAAAGATCTTCAAGAAAGAAGCTTGAAACTTTTATATCCAGAGAATGAACTGTTGCAGAAAGATGCCGAAAACCTACACTTCATCAAGAAGATCAAGAATGAACTTTGGATGTGATTGATTGGACTGAACTTTTGAATGAACATTTATTGTAACTGTACACATTTATGCCAAAAGGGACTGCCCCTAATTTGGTTTTCTGTCAATGCGCCTAGCAAAACATTGGTTTTGCTTTCTCTTCTATTTCCTCTCTCACTATTCTAATTTCTCTTAGAAAATTGAATATTGTGTATATCTTTAGTTAGATGTGAATTTAGAACTACAAAATGATTATGTTAAATGATCAATGGGGAGACTAGTCTCCCAATGATCATCAGGGGGGATTGTAAACCTTAAAATTTCTTAGACTTATAAATGTTGGAAATTTCACACTTGAAAAATTTCCTATTGATAGTGGGAACTCTATTGGAATGTGAACCCCCTTGGCATTGGAGGATCCTTCTCCCTTCTTAAGATTACTTTAGGACAGAAACCTTTTGCTGAACAATGGAAAGGGCTTTGAGCTATGCTTAAGCATAGAACAGGAATTTCTTTGAGTCATGATTGATTTTAGAATTGATACAATAGAGATACTTGGAATGACAGAACCAGGTCTTGGAAAATACAATTTCCACCCCACTCAGTCCTAACAGGATTTAGGAAGGGCTGCAGCAAAGGATCAAGATTTAATTATTGAGAATATGACCTTCAACAGACATGTGCAAAGCCAAAGACCTCTGGGCAGTCCTGGGTTAAGCTAGAGCCACCATTGGCACAGGGAAAATGATGGACAGTGATTGGTAGATGTGAGAACTGAGGGGAGGGAACTTAGATGGTTTCCTTAAAGATAGAGGGGTCTGAGGACTGAGGGTGGTTGGTTGGAGAGGTTTTGGCTGGGAGAGGTGGTGCTTTGAGGAAGCTGCTCTGAAGGAAGCTGGAGGTGGAGGCCCCTGAGACTGTTTCTCCATTTTGGTCACGTGAGTAATAGGGACTGATCTCCTTTCTTTGCCTCAGCTATCTAAGGGCCTGGGCCTTTTGGCCCAGCCAAACAGAAAGGGTATTTAAGCCCTATTCCCTTCTCTCCCCTTTCTTTGTCCCTCTCTTTCTCTATCTCTAATACCTTTCTTCATCCTGTTTGTAATTAAACTCCATAAAAGGTTGACTGCTGACTTGAGTTTCATTTAGGAATTACATAGCTGAATTCCTTGGCAACCTTAAATTAATATATATCAGTCTTTTAAAGTGATTTCCTTGTCACAACCCTAAGGCAAAACCTACAACATGGAAATGGGTTCGAATCAAGGACACATGTGATACCCAGTGGAATCGCAGTCAGCTATGGGAGGGGTGGCGGGAGGTGTCGAGGAAAAGAAAATGATCTTTGTTTCCAAGGAATAATGTTTGAAAATGAGCAAATAAAATAATATTTAAAAGTAAAGAAAAACGAAAAACAAAAACAACCTTATGATTTGCCCAGGGTCACACAGCTAGGAAGTGTTTGAGGCAAAATTTGAACCTAGGACCTCCCATCTCTAGGCCTGGCTCTCAATCAATTGAGCCACCCAGCTCAATTGAGATGCTTTCCTTTTGGGTAATTTTAAATGAGTCTCCGTGAACAATTTGTCAACCATAGTTTTAAGTTCTTTATTCATTCTTTCAACTTGGCCGGACTCTGGGGAATGATGTGGTGTATGAAATTTAGGAGTTACCCCAAACATGAATACATTTTTAATAAGACTGAATCAGTAAAATGAGTTCCTTTATCCAAATTAATATGTGCTGGCAATCCAAATTGAGAAATAATTGCTTTCAAAAGGACTTTGGCAACAAAAGCTACAGCAGTAGGAAATGCTTCAGGCCACCTGGCCAGCTGATTGACTATGAGCAGACAAAATTTATACTGTCCAGCTTTTGGCATAAAGATAAAATCAATTTGTAAATGCTCTAAATGAGAGGATGTCCACCAAAGGCTCTTCGTCAAAATGTGTGCTCATTAAAGGCCTGACAGGTAGGAGAAGCTATATGTAGTTTTGAGTCAATTGTGTTTATCCCAGGTGGTATCCATACTCTTTTAACAGAGACTACAATTCCCTGGGTACCAAAATGACCATGTTTATGGATGGGTTGGCACATTTGGTTATAAAAACTTCTAGGGAGGGAGCAGAGGTTTTCCTTCAGATGACACTTATATTCCATTAATCTGTTTTTCTTTAAAATTTTGCTTCCATTTTCCCACTTCCTTGTCATTATAAGAAAGGGATAGATCCAAATCATTGGTAATTGTTAGTGGCATAATTAATTCAGGTCCTTCTATGGCTGCTAGTTTGGCTGCAATGTCTGCTTGATTGTTTCCCCTGGAGGTCAGTGCCACCTGTGTGTGCAGAGTAGTGAACAATAGCTATAGCTTTGGGGACCTGGATGGCAGAAAGAAGTTCAGTAATAAGGTTTCTGTTGGCAATATATTTTCTAGGTAATGTTAAGAATCCCTTCTGAAGCTATAGCATGCTGACCAGGTGACATATGCCAAATGCATAGCAGGAATTTGTATAAATTGTGACTCTTTTTTCCTTTGCAATGATGCAGTTATGTTTCAAATCTGTGAGTTCTGCACCTTGTGTGCTTACATTTGAGGGTAAGGAAGCTGAGCACAGAGTATCAAATTCGGTAACTACCACAGCATCTGTATAGTGTATAGGGGTTGGTCATCTGAATGGGGTTTGCCTGGAGACACAGGGAATGACCCTCATAAAGGATTCTTTAGTTTTAGGGAACAGACAGATGTCTGAGATGCAGCCCAATAGTATCAAGGTATAGCCTGGAGATGCATCTCTCTGTCCATCTTAAATCTAGAGGAGGATCAAAAGAGGACAATCCTCTCAGGGTCCTATAGGGGTCATTAGATGTTTTAGGATAGGAGTCACGAGGATGTAAGGGAACAAAGGAATTTCCCTGATAATAGTTTGCCTGAGTTTCTGGGGGTACAATGCCCATGTCAATATGTTCATTATTCAATAGAGTTATCTCATATCTCATAAGCCTTTGATCAATAAATGCCTGTGTCCTATGCCTTAATAAAAATGCCTCAACCTCATGTGGGTACATTATGGTTAGAGGACATCCTAATACTAGATCAATAGATTTGGTTACTAATAAAGCTGTGGCAGTTACTCCTCTAAGGCATGATGGTGCTCTGTTAGCTACTGGGTCCAGCTAGGCTGAATAGTAGACTACCGGCATTGAGCAGGTCCCAAAAGTTGAGTTAGAACACCTAATGGTTGATCATAATTTGGGATGTCTAGTGCAGGGGCAGACAAGATAGCCCATTTTAAATTTGAAAGACCTGTTAGGTGTTGTTTCCAATTTAAGTGGTTCAGGGATAGAGTTTTTTGTGAGTAATACTAGGGACTTAGTGATTTCCCCATTGCTGGGAGCCATCAGGCCATGACGCCTTGATAGAGTCATGTGTGGTAGCTAAGGAGGCCACAGAGTGGCCCTTGGCAAGATGTGATTGCCCACTCAGTTCCCCTTATATGACCTCACTCATTAACATCCCTTACCTATGAATTGGCATGATTGCTATCCCCCCTAGTCTCACAAGGAATAATGCAAGAGCAAAATACCTGTATCCTAATTCTCTAAAACATCACCAAAAGATCAGACCCTCAAACCCAATCCCAAAAGACTATCATGGGTTAATTTTTACTTAGGTACATAATCTCCAGTGAAACTGCAGCTACAGGCCAAGCTCAAAACTTTCCCACTCACAGAAATCTATTCTCATGAAGCCAGCACACAAATCAATAATAAAGGCCCATACAATAAGTACAAGTACATCAAGCTTCAATATGCCTCAGTGACTTGTGTTAGATTTAAAATAGTTTTGAGTGTTAAATAGTTGTAGATAAGAGAGTGGGAGCCATAAACTGTGATAATTAAAATGTTTTGGAGCAAGGGAAATATATATATCAATTATGACCGCTGAAATATGTTTTCTACTGTGTCTTGGTTTTATATAAATATAAGATGGTTGCCAGGGAATATATTCCCAATTTATGAATATGCCCAAGCCAACTGGGTTTTATAGAGAAATTTAATTTATAATACACTGATTAATCAATAGAAAAAGAGAGAAAGTAAGAAAGGAATAAGAATGAATAAATCAGTCAGTTGGTTTTATCACTCACCCAAGATCTCTCTAGGTAAGGCTTCTCATGCCAACCTCAGGCTCCACCTTCAAGAGAGCCTCCTTTCAAGAAATGTTTCCAGAGAATTCTCCTCCTTCAGAGCCAGCCTTCTCTCCTGGTCCTCCCACAGAGCAACCTCCTCAGTCCTCCTTGAGAGCCACCTCCCTCAGAGCAAAACCTCCCCCCTTCTCTCCTCAGACCCCGCTATCTTTAAGGAAACCATCTAAGTCCCCTCCCCTCAGTTCTCACTTCTACCAATCATTGTCGATGTCTCCCCTGTGCCAGTGGTGGCTCTAGTTTAACCCAGGACCGCCCAGAGGTCTGTGGCTTTGCACATGTCTGTTGAAGGTCATATTCTCAAATAATTAAATCTTGATCTCTGCTGCAGCCCTTCCTAAATCCTGTTACTCTAAGTAGGGTGGAGATTGTAAGTTCCAAGACCTGGTTTTGTCATTCCAAGTATCTCTATTGTATCAATTCTAAAATCAATGATGACTCAAAGAACTTCCTGTTCTATGCTTAAGCATAGGTCAAAACCCTTTCCATTGTTTAGCAAAAGGTTTCTGTCCTAAAGTAGTCTTAAGTAGGGAGAAGGATCCTCCCATGCCAAGGGGTTTCACATTCCAATAGAGTTCTTACTATCAGAAGGAAAATTTTTCCAAGTATGAAATTTCCCAATGGTGAAATTTCCAACATTCATAAGTCTAAGAAATTTTAAGGTTAACAATCCCCCCTGATGATCATTGGGAGACTAGTCTCCCCATTGATCATTTAACATAATCATTTTGTAGTTCTAAATGCACTTCTAACTATAGATATACACAATATTCAATTTTCTAAGAGAAATTAGAATAGTGAGAGAGGAAATAGAAAAGAAAAGAAAGCAAAACCAATGTTTTGCTAGGCGCATTGACAGAAAGCCAAATTAGGGGCAGTCCCTTTTGGCATAAATGTGTACAATTACAATAAATGTTCAATCAAAAGTTCAGTCCAATCAATCATATCCAAAGTTCATTCTTGATCTTCTTGATGAAGTGTAGGTTTTCGGCATCTTTCTGCAACAGTTCATTCTCTGGATATAAAAGTTTCAAGCTTCTTTCTTGAAGATCTTTTCTCAAACAGAATCAAAATCTTTGATTTTTTATAACAGTAAAATCTTAAACAAAATTCAAAATTCTTGGATCTTTATAAAAATACAATCTCAAACAAAAAAATTCAAAAATAAAAAAAAATTCTTTGATTTTAAATTAAAATACAATCCCCCCTGAAGTAAGTATTAAAAAATCAAGTTTAGCTAAGAGTGCAATGTTCAGTTATGGGGGTGTATGTGTCAATTATCAAAAGAATAGAAAAATAATCAAAAACATAAGAAAAATTCAAAATAGGCCTTGTATAGGTCCAGTTTAAAGTAATTTCTATCCCACAAGTATGTAGGACAGAATGCAGTAATATTTCACTTAGTCATTTGTAGCCAAGACTACAGGAAGTTGCCATAATGTAAGAAGAGAAGAATTAGAATTCTATTTTGATGGGGAAATGTCATTCCCTCGTCTGATTTTTTTTTTCTTCAGGGATATAGGGAGCCAGCATGATAGTCAAGCTTTGTACTTGTTTGAGTACTTCGTAAAGAGTGTAGATACAAGGAAGTCCTACAACTTAAACATAAGTTAAGCATCGCAACCTCGAGTCTCACTTTAATATTTCTTGTGTGCTCTATTGGCACTATTCAGGTTTAGTCTGTGCTCCTTGTTTTTATCCCTTTTCCTGGAATCAGACACAAACATTAATCACAGACCTATAATATTTTATCAATAAATGGCAGGTTCCCATAGTTTAAAGCTTTTAGGCATATACTGATATTATAGCAAGAGTATATATATTAACTTTTATTACTGCAGGAAAAAATAATATTAATATTAATTATGTGTACCTTCAGTACAAAAAATGACAAAAAATTCAAATATTCTGATAAAAAAATAAGAGAAATAAGAAAAATAAGAAAAAAATCAGTAATTCAATGTGTTCTTGAAAAAACAGCATCCATTTGTCTATGGATTATTATCTCCAATTCATATGATAGGATATAGTCACAATTCATATGATAGGATAGAGTCAATCAGTCTCAGCAGAAGATGCTTTCTTCACATGTGAGCAGTGAATCCAAGAGTCTCTTTCTCCAATCTTTATAGATGTTGGAGTAGTTAATAATATTTGGAATGGTCCTTCCCATGAAGGTTGAGTTGCTCCAGTTCGCTTGAAATTCTTGATATAAACTTTATCTCCTGGGTTCAGGTCATGCAGAGAAAAGTCTAATGGTCCAGCTTGTACTGCAGCTCCGGATTCATGAAGTTCATGTAGTTTGTGCTGTAACTCCTGTATATAGGAAGCAATAGTAATATCTTCCCCTAATAGCGATGTATAAGCTGGGGAGAAAGGCTTAGCCTGTATAGGCGGATGTCCAAAAAGCATCTCAAATGGTGAAATATGTAAGTCTCCTCTAGGCCTGCTTCTAATATAAAATAGGGCCAGAGGGAGAATTTCAGGCCATTTTAAATGGGTCTCAGTGCATAATTTGCCAATCATAGTCTTAAGTTCTTTATTCATCCTCTCTACTTGGCCTGAGCTCTGGGGGTGATATGGAACATGGAATTTTGGAGTTATCCCCAAGCAAGAATATATTTGGTTTAAGACAGAATCAGTAAAATGACTCCCTCTATCAGAGTCAATACGTGCTGGCAGGCCAAAACGAGGAATAATTTCCTTTAAAAGTATCTTTGCAACAAAATCTGCTGTGGATTGGGTCGTAGGAAATGCTTCCGGCCATCTGGTTAGTTGATCCACAATTACTAGACAAAATTTATAACGTCCAGCCTTTGGCATCGTTATGAAATCTATCTGTAGATGTTCAAAAGGTGTGTAAGCCAGAGGACATCCCCCAAAGGCTTTTCCATGATATGCATGTTGGTTATATGCCTGGCAGATAGGGCAGGCTGAACATACTTTAGAGGCTATAGTAGTTATACCAGGGGCTATCCATACTCTCTTGACAGAGTCCACGATGCCCTGGGTGCCAAAATGAACATTTTTGTGAATAGATTGGCAAATTTGGTTATAGAAACTTCTAGGGAGCAGGGGTTTTCCTTCAGATGACACCCATACTCCATTAATCTGTTTTGCTTTAAATTTTTGTTTCCATTTTTCCACTTCCTTTTCATTATAGGAAAGTGATAAATTTAAATTATCAGTGGTTGTTAATGTTAAAATTAATCCAGGTCCTTCTATGGCTGCTAGTTTTGCAGCAGCATCTGCTCAGTCATTTCCTCTAGAGACAGGGTCAGAGCCACCTGTATGGGCAGAGCAATGAACTACAGCTAGGGCTTTAGGCAGTTTGAGAGTAGAAAGAACTTCATTAATAATTTCTGCATTACCTATGGATTTTCCAGCTGAGGTTAAAAATCCTCTCTGGAGCCATAGCATCCCGACTGAGTGACAAATGCCAAAAGCATATCTAGAATCCGTATAAATTGTTGCCTTTTTATCCTTGGCAATTATACAAGCTTGTTTTAGAGCTATGAGTTCTGCTCCTTGAGCGCTAATGTTAGAAGGTAGTGAAGCTGACCATTCAGTGGCAAATTCTGAGACTACAGCAGCTCCAGTGTAACGTATGCCATCCCTCATAAAAGAGAAACTATCGGTAAATAAAATCAGATCTGCATTGTCTAAGGGAGTGTCCAAGAGATTATCTCGAGGCTTTTCTGCCATGGACACTAATGTTTCACAGTTATGTAATGGTTCTCCTGAAGTAGGTAAGTCTGGAAGCAAGGTGGCAGGGTTAAGAGTTGAACAGCGTTTCAAGGTAATATTTTCACTATTTAATAAGGTTATTTCATACCTTGTAATTCTCTGATCCGAGAATGCCTGTGTTCTATGTTTTATCAATAATGCTTCTATCTCATGTGGGCACATTATTGTTAATGGACATCCCAATACTAAATCAACGGTTTTTGTTACTAGTAAGGCTGTAGCAGCTACTCCTCTAAGGCATGGTGGTGCTCCTGCTGCTACTGGGTCTAATTGGGCAGAATAATAAGCAATTGGGTGCTGAGAAGGTCCCAAAGTCTGAGTTAACACGCCAGAGGCTACTCCTCTTCGCTCATGCACATATAAAGTAAGTGGCTTGTTGTAATCTGGGATGCCTAGAGCAGGGGCAGACATGATAGCCTTTTTTATATCTGATAGAGCTGGGGGAGGGGCGGGAATGAACATGATTTTTGTAGTCCTGGAAAAATGCTCTAAATTAATCAATTATAAATATGAAAAAAAAAGAATGGCCTGATCATTCCATACAAGTCCTCCCCAAGCAAGATCAGTGTAGAATTTAAATTAAATTTAAATTAAATACTTTAAGTATCATATTTTTAAAGAATATTATCTGACAAAATAGAACCACGTGACTAAGTTTTCAACCTGCTCAGTAATTCCCCGATCCACCAAAGTCGTCAACAGGAAGGAAAAGAGTGCTAGACATGGAACTCCACCCAATTTATATCCTGTCTATGTCAGTCTGTAATGACAGGAAGTGAGTAGGGTGCTAGGAATAGTAATTTTGTTGAGGATCATAATTTTTAGTGTAACAGATGCAAATTTCACATCAGGTTAGGAGAAATGAATCTGAGAGGAAGTAGAATACTCTGGTCCTTGGCCAAGATCTCTGCCAGCAGCATCAATGGAGATTTTCCTCTGTTCCCAGTGGCAGTGTCTGTGCTAGGCATCACAGAAGGAGAGAAATGACACATACCATCTTTGAGGAATTTATTATTTGCAAAGCAATGTACTTATAGTTCTTAATTTTTGATCAAATACTTTTGACCTCCCCCATTTAAAATGAACTCCTTTATGGTAGAGACAAGGCCTCTCCACCTTCACTAGTGGCCCATCTTTTGGTGGCCTCTGTCTAAAACTGACTGTAGACAATATGGAATGAAGAAAGAAATTGCCTAGAAGAAAATGTGGAGATGTGATTTGAGAAGCAAACTGCGCCAGCAAAAGGAGTCATTTCGGTGGGACAGGCATTGGTCATTCTGACTCTAACCTCTGACTACTTTCCATCTTGGGGGCCTGTACTGAGAATAGTCCCATGGCTTCATTAATCAGACATTCCTGTTCTCTGCCCTCAGGACCTGTACTGTTGAATTTCTTCTACTCTGGAGATCAAATAAGCAACAAATATATGGTGTCACTTGGACCTTCTCATCAACATATTCATAGCAGCACTTGTAATGGCAAAGAATTGGAAACAAAGTTGATACAGTTGTAAAGAATTAGCTTTGCTAAAAGCAAGAAGCAAAGAGATCCCACAGGGCAATGACAGGGCCAACATTCCAGAGCTCTCAGGAGGTGAGGAACTGAATACAGAGGCTGTTGTTGGCAGTTAGTGGACTCTGGAGGAGTGAGAGGCTGCTTTGCTCTAGCTGTCAGGGTGTAATAATTAAAAATAATATTTCTACCCATGTATACATATATTTTATAAAGTTTATTGGAAGGGTAGACAATGTTCCTATAATTAACCTGATTGCCTGGTGCCTACCTGCCAGTCTCTTCCTCATTCCCCCTGTGAATTTCAAAACTACTCTATCCTATTCAGACCATTATTTAGAAGATCGGATTTAGCTATTTCCTGATCAATAACAATAGAGATACTTGGAATAATAGAATCAGGTCTTGGAAACTACATACTCCACTCTACTCAGTGTAACAAGATTAGGAAGAGCTGCAGCAAACTCAAGATTTAATTATTTGAGAATATGGCCTTCAACAGACATGTATAAAAAAAAGGACAGACCTTTGGGCGGTCCTAGGTCAAGCTAGAGCCACCATTGGCACGTGAGATGCAGGAAGTGAGGTAGAGAACAGCCTCTGGAGTTCTCGGGACTTCCTGTGAGGAGGGCTAGAGGCAGTTCGAGGCTGGAGCTTGAGGTTGGAGGAGCCCTGCAGACTGCTTTCCTTCAGATTGGTCACATGAGTGATAAGGACTGCTCCCTTTCCGTGCCTTGACTCTCCAAGGCCTTAATGCCCCTTTTGGCTCAGCCTGAGCCAGAGTGGTTCTGAGTTAAACTTCTTTCCTTCTCTCCCTCTTTCCTTCTCTCTCTCTCTCTCTCTCTCTCTCTCTCTCTCTCTCTCTCTCTCTCTCTCTCTCTCTCTCTCTCTCTCTCTCTTTCTCTCTCTCATATTTTCTTCCACCTGTTGTAATTAAAACACTATAAAAATTTGGCAGCTGACTTGAGTGTTTCATTTAGGAGTTACATAAGTGAATTCCTTGGTGACCTTAAATTAATATATATCAGTTTTTAAAAGTGATTTCAATATCACATCCCTCACCTGCCTGCTCTGTCTCTTTTCCTCGAGGTTCTCCCCTGGTACTCTCGTTGGTATCCTGATTCCTCTGTGACAAGGAAATCACTTTAAAAGACTGATATATATTAATTTAAGGTTGCCAAGGAATTCAGCTATATAATTCCTAAATGAAAACTCAAGTCAGCAGTCAACCTTTTATAAAGTTTAATTACAAACAGGATGAAGAAAGGTATTAGAGATAGAGAGAGAGAGAGGGAGAGAGAAAAGGGAGAGAAGGGAATAGGGCTTAAATACCCCTTCTGTTTAGGCTGGGCCAAAAGGCCCAAGCCCTTAGATAGCTGGGGCAAAGAAAGGAGATCAGTCCCTATTACTCACGTGACCAAAATGGAGAAACAGTCTCAGGGGCTTCCACCTCCAGCTTCCTTCAGAGCAAGCTTCTCTGAGCACCTCTCCAACCACTCAGAGCCAAAACTCTCCAACCAACCACCCTCAGTCCTCAGACCCCTCTCTCTTTAAGCAAACCATCCAAGTTCCCTCCCCTCCATTCTCACATCTACCAATCACTGTCCATGTCTTCCCTGTGCCAATGGTGGCTCTAGCTTAACCCAGGACTGCCCAGAGGTCTGTGGCTTTGCACATGTCTGTTGAAGGTCATATTCTCAAATAATTAAATCTTGATCCTTTGCTACAGCCCTTCCTGAATCCTGTTACCCTGAGTAGGGTAGAGATTGGAATAATTAAATTTTGATCTATGCTGCAGCCCTTCCTAAATCCTGTTAGGACTGAGTGGGGTGGAAATTGTATTTTCCAAGACCTGGTTCTGTCATTCCAAGTATCTCTATTGTATCAATTCTAAAATCAATCATGACTCAAAGAAATTCCTGTTCTATGCTTAAGCATAGGTCAAAGCCCTTTCCATTGTTCGGCAAAAGGTTTCTGTCCTAAAGTAATTTTAAGAAGGGAGGAGGAGGAACCTCCCATGCCAATGGGGTTCACATTCCAATAGAGTTCCCATTATCAATAGGAAATTTTTCAAGTATGAAATTTCCCAATGGTGAAATTTCCAACATTTATAAGTATAAGAAATTTTGAGGTTTACAATCCCCCCTGATGATCATTGGGAGACTAGTCTCCCCATTGATCATTTAACATAATCATTTTGTAGTTCTAAATTCACTTCTAACTAAAGATATACACAATATTCAATTTTCTAAGAGAAATTAGAATAGTGAGAGAGGAAATAGAAAAGAAAAGAAAGCAAAACCAATGCCTGGGTCCCTGGTTCCATGTTGGGACTGCCCCAGGGAGCCCCTAACTCTATTCCATGAGTGATTTAAGGGGATGTCTCCATGCTCACCGCAGCACTTGGCTGAGCAAAGCAGCAGTATCAGCCATCGGAGTCAGGGGTTGGGGCTGGGCTTCTAAAGTAAGAGAACGGGGGCGGGGAAACTCAGGGGAGGGAGTTTTTCCTCACTAGTCCATCTGTAGAGGTGCTTAGATGATGCTATTTCTCTTTCTTGGCAAGTTTCTGTCTATACAGGCAGGTAGGCAGCTGCTTCTATCTTTAAGCTTAACTAAACACTAACTCAAAACTTCTTAGAAGAAAATTAAAGTTCTAAAAAAAATCCCCGACTATGGTTGCCATCTGAAATAATTAAAAATAATATTTCTACCCATGTATACATATATTTTATAAAGTTTATTGGAAGGTTAGACAATGTTCCTATAATTAACCTGATTGCATGGTGCCTAGCCTGCCAGTCTCTTCCTCATTCCCCCTCACCTGCCTGCTCTGTCTCTTCTCCTCGAGGTTCTCCCCTGGCACTCTCGTTGGTCTCCTGATTCCTCTGAGGTTCTCCTGATTCTGCCCCAAATTTTAACTTTTATTGATGTACAGAACATGCACTGATGCAACCCTGGCGCAACTGTGGTATGTCAGGAATGTTTGATAGACAGGTAAACTTACTCAGGGTGGGTAGGGGATGAGCTTCCTTGACACAAGGATAACCCAGAGGGTATCTGTCTGGCATTTCTGGGGTGGAGTCAGAGAGCCAGTGATTCCCTCTTCTTTGGCTGTCCTGATATTCTACCTGTTTCTTCTTCTGCTGCTACAGAGAAGTGGATTTCTGATGTTGTTGGTGACATCTTACTGGGACTGCTGTGTGAATCAAAAGAGGACTCTTGTGTTGTGAGCTTCTTTGGGCGCTTTTTGTCCTTGCCCCTACCAATCCCTTCCTAATTTTAATAAATTAGTTTAGGATAAGTGTAGAAAGTTTTAAGGTTTTAATAACTGTTCTGTGTTAGACGTTATTCCCTGATCCCCTTCCCTTCTCCCATTAGCTACATAAACCTTTTATTATATATATATTACATATATATATACACACACACACATAGTTTGAACCCTTCATTTAACCCAGATTATAACATTTGGTGAGTCATTAGGGCAAACCTACACAAATTTGACTTTGGCCAGGGTAAAACAGGGAGACTAGAAGGTTGGCAGTTGACCTACCTGGGAACATTCCATTGTCTCTCTCCAACACTTGGTTGCTCTCCAAGGTACTAGTACTGCTTATCCTGATTGGCATGGAATTCTGACACTTGACTGACAATGAAGGGGATTTAATTTTTAAAGAGCTCAAAGGCAAATAGCACATGCGCTAGGAAGCCTTTTTTGTTGTTGTTCTGCTCTTTGGTGTTTGTTATTAATAATCATACTGGATAATAATAGCATGTATCCTGTGTTGTATAGCAACTTTATGTACACAGTTAATACCATGTCAGGAGACATGGTAAATGCTGTGTTGTATTTTCTATGGGATTGTTTCCTATATATCCCTTATGGGATTTTTATTCTGTTTCCCTAGTGTTGTTATATTGTTTTAGGATATGAGTAGATAGAACCAGTGATGGCACTGACTATAAGAACTGTGTTAGCCTATGTACCATTGATTTGTTTATGTTTACTTCTATTATATAAATGTAAATTTTTTTGTGTTGGCTATCGATTAAGAGCAGTTGTTTTATGGATAACAAAAGATTCTGAGATGAAATAGATGATGATAATGAAAGAAAAAATAGAGGAAATGGAGTTATGTATGAAAGACAGGATGATTTTAACCAATGATATTGTGAATGATTTAAAAGATAATGATATAAATAAGGAAAATAATGAAGGAAAATTTAAGAAATTGTCTAGATTGGAAAGGGAAGAGGCAGAATGCAATAAAAACCAATCATTGTTGCTTCCTCTAAGGGATATCTCTGTTGTGACACAAGATGAAGTTTATAAGGTTAAAACTCATAAAGCTTGGTCTAAATTTGAGAACATTAAAACAAATCACCAACAAATTTCTTAGAGAGAATAACAGACGAGGCTGAAATAATTTTAGGCTTAGATGTGTTAGCTGATGACACAATTGCACATATCAAGAGGATATTTGTAAAAAATGCATACCCTAAGTTTAAATTATTTAATTTTTAATTTAATAAAAATAATTGCCCTGATTGGGAAGAGATAAGACTGGAAGAATTAAGGAGAAAGGCAACTTATTTGTGTATGGACAATGATGATAAATATGAAGAAAGGGATACAATAATAGAGGATTTAAAAAAGAAATTAAGGGATGTAGAAAATAAAGCAAGGGACAGTGAAATAAAGGAAATATAGGTAGTGGCAGCTCTTAGACCTGTGCAACCAAACAACCAGTACAGGCCAAGGGAAAGGAGATCTGGACCTCAAAAGTGTTTCTTATGCAATCGAGTAGGACATTTTGTTAGGAAATGTAGTTTCAGAGGGCAATTTTATATATAGTGAAGACTAGATTTGGCTATCCCATGATTGTAACATTGAAGGTACTTAGCTCTTCCTTTATTGTGAAGATTAAATTGTAACACCCTGTCTATTTTTAGATTTAAATACCCAAAGTGTTACCTCAGTATTTAAAGTAAATCTACCCATTTTAACTACAAATAGGTGTTAACTAACCAAAAAAGGCATTAACTAACTATAAAAAGGTGTTAACTAACAAGAGGTGTTAACTAACAAAAAGTGTTAACTAACTACAAAGGTGTTAACTAACAAAAAATGTTAACTAACTACAAAAGGTGTGAATCCCCATTTCATACATTGAGTGGGCAGTCCTGGAGAGAGAAGTCTGCTGTGATTGGTAGACGTGAAATTTAGGGTCAGTGACACAAAAGACAAAGGTCTTTAAATAGAGGAAACAAAGACTGAAGAGAGAATCAGTACCCAGGCTTGGAGTGAAGGATAAGTCACTCGGAGCTGGAGGGAAAACAGACACTTGAAGAGAGACTGGAAGACAGACATTCAGACTTGGAGTGTAGACAGTTGGCTGTGGAACTGGACCCCAGGAGGAGCTTGTGCAGGAGACTTCAGACTGCTTTCCTTTTAGACAATCACTGTGGTGAGTTAAAGGCTGACTTAGTTTCCTTGCCTTTCTGGAGGTGTGAACCTCTAAGAAAGACCCATCATCTTGAGACTCCTTTCCCCTGGCTGGGGCTTAGAATTTCTACCTGGCTCTGAGAAATCTAGAGTTCTCTCTACTGCTCTCTCTCTCTCCCCTTTTCTCTCAACCTTAATATCTTACCTCTACTGTAAATAAACTATCATAAATTCCATTTTACTTGAGTAATTCATTTTGGGATTTAGAAATAAAATCCCTGGTGACTAACAATTAAATATTTCAGTCCCAATCATAAATAAATTAAACAATATATTAACATATGTAAATAGGAGGTGTATATATGTACAGCATACATGTATATATTGTATGTATGTATTATATGTATATATGTAAAACACATGTAAATAGATAATATTTGTGAAATTCTAAACATGGAATATGGTTGTTTAATTTTTATCTATTGTTAAATGTATTTTGCATAAGTAAGTTTGATGGTTTGGTTTATTACTTTTTTTAAACTTATGCAAAGTTGTGTTCATTGTATTTTTTCAAAATTTTATTTGTTTGCTGTTAATGCATTGCAATAGTAATAGAATTTTCTGTATTAGTTGATAAGAGTAGTATTTTATGATTAATGTTTTGCCTGTATTTGTGTTTATCTTTTGATTTTTATGTTATTTTCTTGTTTTGCTTTTTCAGATGTTGGATCTGCATTTTGAACTTTGTAATTGTTCATTGTATGCTTTCCCTTTTTGCTTTCCTTGATTAAAATCCCTAGAATAGGATAGTATTAGATAGGATAAGATAGCTGAGTGTAGGTTGTTTATTATTTTGGGTAGAAATTTTAGTTTAAGGACAATTTAAGTATGTTAAGTGCACAAATGCCAAAATAGTGTTTTCAACACAATTTCAGCTTTGTGCAAAGGGGGGAACTGTTGGAAAGGATTAGCTTTGCTAAAAGCAAGAAGCAAAGAGATTCCACAGGGCAATGACAGCACTAACATCCCAGAGCTCTCAGGAGGTGAGGAACTGAATACAGAGGCAGTTGCTGGAAGTTGGTGGACTCTTGGAGGAGTGAGAGGCTGCTTTGCTCTAGCTGTCAGGAAAACCCAGAGGGTAGCTGACTGGTATTTCTGGGGTGGGCCCCCCCAGAGAGCCAGTGATTCCCTCATCTTTGGCTGTCCTGATATTCTACCCGTTTCTACTGTTGCTGCTACAGAGAAGTGGATTTCTGCTGTTGGTGACATCTTACTGGGACTGCTGTGTGAATCAAAAGAGGACTTGTGTTGTGAACTTCTTTGGGTGCTTTTTGTCCTTGCCCCTACCAATCCCTCCCTAACTTTAATTACTACTTTAATTAGTTAGTTTAGGATATAGAAAAGTTTTATTTTACATTTATAACTATACCCATCAACTGGGGAATGGTTAAATCAGCTGGAGACACCCTAATGTAAAAGTGTATTGCTATGCTTTAAGAAATTATGAATACAATGAAGTATGGAAAGATCCACCAGTGTGGAAACAAGGCAATGCAAGCAGAGCCAGGAAGTAAAAATACACAATGGCTACACCACTGTAAACAGAAAGAATAACCACTGAAAAGAAAAAGGAAAAGGGAATGTTGCAAGATCACAAAGAAAGAGCTAGGGAGGATCTGAAAAGAGGCATGAAAAAAAGAAGAACCCTGTCTCACCCTTTGATAGGGTGGGTTGTCTATGAGTGTAGTGCATAACCCTTATTTTTCAGACTTTAATGAGGTGTCCACCAGTTTTACTTATTTCTGTTCTTTAAAAAAATTGTTTTTGTCTTTAACGAGTATTATTTGTTATCAGGGATGGCTTGTTGGGAGAGAGGAAGAGAAGAAAGCTGGAGGAGAATTTGGTGTGTTAACTTGGAAATAACACAGAACTATTAAATAGTCAGAAAAAAATAAATCTTTAATCAGGATAGGGATAAGTCCAATTTGGCCCTTTAGAGTTCGGCACCACAACTTTTTTAGGGTATAAACCCTGGACTCTGGGGATGTTATCCTAGGGAGTGCCAGGACGCTAGATGTCGACTCCAAGAAAAAAAAAGAATTTGGGGAACCTATATGCCATTTGGGAAATCCAGGGGCAGAGAAAGATGATTGGCATCACTATAGCTACAAAGAAAATGGGAGTGTTCAAAGTACACTGACAGGATACAATCAAGTTTGGGAAAGGAATCATAGCTAGAGGCTAGGGTGTCAGAAAGGGGGCTACTTATAATGGATACCAAAGGATTCTTAGCATATGCTTAGTCTCATACAACTAGGATTGTCATTCCCCTGAGGGTCTCCCACTCAGTCTGAAACTGCCAGTTTGGGATTCCCTTCAGAGTAGATTCCCATGGGAAAAGGGAAGAAGGATAAGCTTTGGGGTCTCCAACCTATAAGCTAGTCCTGAAACTTGGGGTTCATCAGATTTCACTAGACAAGTTTGGGATTCCTAGATTCCATGTTGACAAGTGATATGAAAAAAATCAATAAAATTAATAAAAAAGAAGTCTTTGTAGATTATCTCAGTACTGTCAACTAGGAAAAACACAGAACTATTAAATAGTCAAAATCACTCTTTAATCAAGGGAAAAGGGGTTAGCGCTGCTACTACGACAACAGAGCTGATTTCCAAGACTGCACCGGAGTCAAGACGCTCTGGTCACCAGCCCCTGGGAGTGCCACCGACTCAGGATGGACTCCGAGGAACAAAAGAACTTGGGGAACCTATGTACCACTCTAGATGACCTGGGGGCTTTAGGATTAGAGGGACAGTTGATTGTCTTTACAATGGTGGGAAAGGAAAATGAGAAGTTCCAGACAGGAATAATAGTGAGGGGCTGGGGCCCCACAATGGACACAAAAGGGAAAGACTCAGCCTAGGGCTGGGTCACCTTGGTCATGGACTTTAGCCTAGGGGGAAGAAACCATTGGGACAAAAGGGATGTTTAACATTGGATGGGATTTGCTGTTCCCACCCAAACTACCAGGAAATTCACTGTCTGGTGAAGAGGGACCTTCCCTCAGGGGGAAACTCTCCCGTGAGAAAAGTCAAAACCTGGGGTTTCCACACTCCAACTAAATAAACTGGGGATCTCTAGATTTCCATGTTGACACACCCCCCTTTTGGTCAAGACTGAACGTCGCTGACCAAACATGGACAAATGAGTAATGCTATATGGGATTGGACTCCATCCCCTACTGGTGGGAAAGTCTAGGGACACAGATATTGGTGATTGGCATTTGGGGGCGTTCCCCAATGCCACCGGCGCATTGACAATTGAGCCAGAAAGGCAGGCAGTCTGCCTTTGGCCAAAAACTGACTAACAATCAAAACACTACCCCAATTCCCAAAGTCTCAAGTCTTTCACTTCTGGTGGGTCCTGATGATGCCTTCAGCCTCCTCTCTGGCAGACTTCTGTCCTCTGGCAGGCTCCTCCTTTGGTATCAGTCAGCTTCCTTGCTGCTGCAAGAGAAAACTTAAGAGAGATCTATAAACACATTCTTTAACAGGACTTGATCTACTCCCTATATGCTTATTCACTATAAGGATTATCCACACTGCTAACCTTAAATCTGTAATTCCATCTTATTAATTTTAATAATGTCTTTTCCACACAAATCATAAAATCATGTAATTTACATGCTTAATTAGAAAGATTGCCTTACTTTACCAAAATATAAAAATCCTACAAACTGTAGAAATATAAAAGCAGAAAAATTCTCACTATTAAAATGCTTCTAATCTTCCCTAAATTTAAAACCTTATACACTCAACTCACACACCCCCCTTTAGGGAGGTTGAGATGCTAGGGATTTTGAAATTGATTTCATTCCTTTTAGCTACTTAACCATAACCATGGTCCAGATTTAAAATATTTATCTTCTATTACTAACAATCATTTCTAGGCTCCATCATTTCTTCCTAACCTCTTCTGATACTACTTTGAGACAAATTAGCACTCTGGAATCTTTGCTGCAAATTCTCAGCTGTCACTTTCAAGTTTCAAAACTTCCCTATAAGGGTAAAAATGTTCCCTTTTTAAAACTTTTCCTACTTCAATTAAGTTTGGGGAATAGCTCTGTCCTTTCTAGGTTCTCTATTTAAAAGGACTTTGCTCAGGGTAAATAAAATTCTCAGGGGAAATAAACTTATCAATACCTCTATGGTTCAGAGATATAACATGTGAATGATAGAAATTTTAAAAGAAAAAGAATACTTAGCCAGTTCAAACTTCTTTTTATCTTCTTCTTCTGGTCAGCCGTATTTTTGTGTCACTCATCGACTTTACTGACCACTTTGGAGTTGGGGCTTTCTTTAGATGAGATAGATGTATCCAACTTTCAATTCCTTTTAGTTTTGCTGCAGATGGATTTACCAGCAATACCTGATGAGGTCCGTCCCATCTGACTTGTAGAGCATCCTTTCGTAGGTGCCTCTTTCTGTATACCCAATCTCCGGGCTTCACTTTAGATGTTGAGGGTGTTTCTGAGGAAGAATTCCTGGAAACTGACTGAGATATAAGGTGGTTAAGGCCTTGGAGAGTTTTTGCTAGTCCCTGGCAGTATGATAAGAGGGAAACCTTGGTGCTCATGGAGTCAGTATAGGGTGGAAAAAGAGACATTGGCCGACCTGTGATTATCTCGAATGGTGAGAGTGAGAGCTTGCCAAAAGGTGTGGCTCTCAGGTTCAATAGAACTATTGGAAGGGCTTTGGGCCAGGGTATGTTTAAGTCCTCCATAAATTTGGCTAATTGTACTTTAATGATGCCATTCACACGTTCCACTAATCCTGAGGATTGTGGGTGATAGGCACAATGTAGATGATGTAATACAGGCCATGCTGTTAACAGCTGTGACACTACCGAACCAGTGAAATGTGTTCCTCTATCACTATGTATTTCCCTAGGAATTCCCCATACTGGAAATATCTTTTCCAGTAAGCACTTGGCTACTGCTGTTGCTGTGGCCTGTCTGCATGGAAATGCTTCTACCCAGCGAGAAAACATGCAAACCATTACTAAAACAAATTTGTATCCAGCATGAGGTGGTAACTGAATGAAATCAATTTGCCATACTTGAAAAGGGGCCTCAGGTAATGGGAATTTACCTGGCATAGGTTTTAAAGGCTTACTGACATTATATTTAGGGCAAATTTGACATTGCAAATACACATCCTCCGCTGCTCGCCTCAACCTCCCCCACCAATATTTGCGAGCTATGCTGACCAATTTGTCTGGTCCCCAGTGACTTATGGAATGCAAGTACTCCATCATGGGACGGCATAGAGGGTCCGGTAGTACTACACACCCATTTGGTCCTTGCCACAATCCAGTATCCCTGTTTCTAACGCATCCCTCCTTCTCTAGTTTTTCTTGGATAGTTCTAGACATGACTTCTTGGGCTGAAACAATTTCTGCCTGGGTCAGCTTATTCTCAAAAATAGGTTCTTCCTTATCTGAAAGTGCCAGACCTATTGTAGTTGGGACCCGCCTGGCAGCTTCTTTGGCATACTGATCTGCTAGGGCGTTTCCCTTTGCATGGGGAGAATTCTCTCGGGAGTGCCCTGGGATTTTAATAATTGCTATTGCCTTTGGTAGTAAGAGGGCTTCTAACAGTCTCCGGACTTGTACCCCATTCTTGATGGGGGTTCCAGAGGAAGTTAGGTATCCCCTATGCTGCCACAACATTCCAAAATCATGAGCCACCCCGAATGCATACCTGCTATCCGTATATATGTTTACCCGCTTTCCTTTGGCCAGCTCACAGGCTCTGGTTACTGCTTCCAGTTCGGCTTGCTGAGCAGAAGTTGCCGAAGGGAGATGTCCTGCTTCAATGACTTCTGCAGTGGTAGTGATGGCATATCCGGCCACTAAAATGCCAGATTCATTTCGGAGACAAGAGCCATCTGTATACCAGGAAAAATCTGGATTCTCCAGTTCTTTTTCCTGGAGATCTTCTCGTGGACTTAAAACAGAATCAACAATGTTAACACAATCATGGCCTTCAGTACAATCCCTGTCACTTTCCTCTATATCTGGCAGGAAAGTGGCTGGATTAAGGGTTTTACACCTAGAAATGGTGATGTTGGACTTAGCCAGGAGAGAGGCTTCTAGCTTTGCAAGGCGGCTTGTGGAAAAATGCTGAGTGTGATGAGAGTTCAAAAGCACCTCTATTGCATGTGGGACATGCAGTGTTAAAGGAGATTCTAATGTCACTTCTTCTACTAGTTCTAGTAAATCTGAAGCTGCCACTACTGCCCTTAGGCATGATGGTAGCCCTCTTGCCACTGAATCTAGACTTTTACTGTAGTATCCAAGAGGCCTAAAGTGGTCTCCATGCTTCTGGCTCAAAACTCCCAGGCTAATCCCGTTTCTTTCTAAAAGGAAAAGGTGAAAGGGTAGTGAATAATTTGGACGCCCCAGGGCTGGGGAGCTAGAAAGAGCTGACTTTAAGTCCATGAAAGCAATTTTTGCAGCCTCATTCCAAATCAGAGGTTCTGGGGACGAGGCCTTGAGGAGATCAAAAAGGGGCTTGGCTACTAAAGAGAAAGATGGGACCCATAACCTACAGTAACCAGCTAATCCCATGAACCCTCGAAGCTGTCTTTTTGTTTTAGGCCTTGGGAAATTCAATATAGCTGCTACTCTGGCGGGATCCAGGCTACGCCCTTCAGCTGATATTAGATGTCCCAGAAACTTCACCTGTGAAGAGACAAACTGCATTTTTTCTTTAGATACCTTATGGCCTTTTTGTGCTAAGGACTTAAGGAGCACAATCGAATCTTCCCTCGAAGACTGGGCATCTGGGGAACACAGAAGTAGGTCATCCACGTACTGGAGTAAGGTGGACCCAAATGGAAATTTAAGGCCAGCAAGGTCTGCTTTTAGTACTTGGGAGAAATATGTGGCACTCTCTGTATAACCCTGGGGCAGAACAGTCCAGCAGATCTGAATTCCTTCCCAGGTGAAAGCAAAAAGGAATTGGCTGTCTGCATGTAGTGGCACACTGAAATAAGCACTGCATAAATCAACTACAGTGAAAATTTTTGCACTGTGTGGGATTTGATTTAAAAGGTTATGGGGGTTGGGGACTACTGGAGCTCTGGGGATAACACAGGCATTTACTGCTCTTAAATCCTGAACTAGACGCCACCCTTGGCCTCCAGGCTTTCGGACACCCAGTATGGGTGAATTGCAAGGGCTGGTACATTTTATCAAAATGCCTGCCTCTAGATAACTATCAATTAATGGTCTAATTCCTTCTGTCGCTTCCCGTGAGAGGGGATATTGAGGGACCCTTGGAAGGGGTTTGGATGGGTCTAACTGAACTTGTATTGGGGGAGCGCTTAAAATTCTCCCGATGTCAGAAGAATCAGTAGCCCACAGAGAGGAAGGAACTTCCTCCAGCTGTGGAAGATCATAGGCTATAATGGGAGCTGTAAGTATTTGGAAGGTGGGAGTGGCATCCGATGGGGATAGGGAAAGCCTTATTTCCTTTCCTGGGGAAAATTCAATTGTGGCTTTGTATTTGTCTAGGAAATCTCTACCCAAAAGATGCAGGGGGGCATCTGAGGAAAGAAGAAAGGAGTGCATATCTTTCACTTCTCCCAGAATAAATGGGAGAGGTTGAGACAAGTAAACAGATTGCACGTGGTTCGTGATCCCCACTATTGAAACTTTTTGGTCACTCCGAGGAAGGGGGCTAGGAAAGGCCGTGGGGTTTAAAACTGACATTGTGGCCCCAGTATCTATGAGAATCTCAATAGGATGGGATACAATCACAATGTGAGTGATGCCCACTGGGGAGGCGGACACCACAGTGAAAACCCCCTTGATACCCTCGGAGCCCCGTCATTGTGAGGCTTCCCCTCGGGGGAACTTTCCTGAGTGGTATTGAAACTTACCTTGGCGTCTCCCCCTCTTACCCAGGAGCCGATGGCAGTCCTTTTTTAAGTGCCCGGTCTGGTGGCAAAAGTGACATCTCCAGGCTCTTTGCCTCCCGCCTGCTTTTTCAGCAGAATAGGGTTCAGTCGGTCTTCTCTCCTTCTGCTCCCAGTGTTTTAACTGCAAATTCATGATCTGGTTAGTTTTTTTTGTCATTTCCTCTGCTGCCTTCTCCTTTTCTTCTGTCAGTGTTTGTTGGAATTTACTTGCTAGATAGACTAGGTCAGGGGTGGGAGTTAAATTCCAGTCTACTTTCCCTCTCTTGAGGAGATTTGCAAGGGCCTTATTTAACCCTTCCACATAGAGGGTGTTAAAGGTAATTAAGGTGTCTGGGCTATCTGGGGAAAGTCCAGAATTTGCCCTGAAGGTATCTAAAAATCTATTATAAAAATCAAATACAGATTCTCCTTCTTTCTGAGTGCAAATTTGGATTTTTCCCCAATTTACAGATTTTGGAAAGGCCTTGGGGATTGCTTCTAACAAAGCCTCTCCCATCTTCTTTGCCTCCTGAAGATGGACTTCAGGTCCTTCCTTTCTGGCCATTAACTGATTAATATATTCTAAAGGGTTCTCCCAACTAGCAGTTTTAAACCAGTGGGCTGCATCTCCTGAACCTACTAGTATGTGAGCTAGCTGGTAAAGGTCTGATAGGCCAGGCTGGTATGTAGAGAGAGTTAATTCAAATTCCTTGGCAAATGCTATGGGGTTTTCTCTAACCTTTGGGAATTCCTTGGCCATGGCTCTGAGCTCTGTTTTTGTCCAAGGAGTAAAAGATACCTGCATTGTTTTGGTTCCTTCCCTTCCCTTAATTTTAAAGGGGAATTGAGGGATGGGTGCCTCAGGTGATTCTAGGGGCTCAGGTATGCTGTCTAAAGAGGTTGCTGGGTTGCTAGAGCCTTTCAGGAGTTCTTTAAGGCTTTCTACCTCCTTCTGTAAATCAGCTATTTGCTTTTTAGTGGCTTCCCTGCCTTGTTCACCTTGATTCTCCTCCTCCTCCCTTACCTTTCTCTTGTTCTTACCCGTCTCTTGTTCTACGGATCGTTCTGACCTGTGTTTTCTCTGGGTGTACTCCTCGAGCCATAGGTTGAAGACTTCTCTTTCGTCTCCTTCAATTTCTTGACCTGCTTCACTTAAAACATACTGCAGAAACAACATCCTTTCCTCATTAAGTGAACCCCACCTTGGCCAGCTTACCTTCGGATTGGCCTTTGTCATTGCTTGCCATTTCTCTAAGTACTTGCTAGCATCCGGTCCATACTTCGAAACCATGTAACTTGCGGCCGTATTTCTAGGTGGTTCTTTGGGCTGCTGACCGCCCCCACCAAATTTTGGGACAACAGACAAGCTGTTACCCATGTCCAATGACTATGGACAAATTGACTAAGGATCCCTTAATTAAAGAGCGAGTTATTCCCAAACCAGAGATGCGAGTCCTTCCTCCGAGAGAGCCGCTTACCTGGCCCTTGCTAACCGGACTCCTGACCCAACCCCAAACAGGTTGTGTGTGGTACCTCAAGTCTGGGGTCCTCGTTAGCTGGAGGGCTCAGGCCGCGGGGACTTCGGATCTCGGTGGGACCTCCATTAATGTCAACTAGGAAAAACACAGAACTATTAAATAGTCAAAATCACTCTTTAATCAAGGGAAAAGGGGTTAGCGCTGCTACTACGACAACAGAGCTGATTTCCAAGACTGCACCGGAGTCAAGACGCTCTGGTCACCAGCCCCTGGGAGTGCCACCGACTCAGGATGGACTCCGAGGAACAAAAGAACTTGGGGAACCTATGTACCACTCTAGATGACCTGGGGGCTTTAGGATTAGAGGGACAGTTGATTGTCTTTACAATGGTGGGAAAGGAAAATGAGAAGTTCCAGACAGGAATAATAGTGAGGGGCTGGGGCCCCACAATGGACACAAAAGGGAAAGACTCAGCCTAGGGCTGGGTCACCTTGGTCATGGACTTTAGCCTAGGGGGAAGAAACCATTGGGACAAAAGGGATGTTTAACATTGGATGGGATTTGCTGTTCCCACCCAAACTACCAGGAAATTCACTGTCTGGTGAAGAGGGACCTTCCCTCAGGGGGAAACTCTCCCGTGAGAAAAGTCAAAACCTGGGGTTTCCACACTCCAACTAAATAAACTGGGGATCTCTAGATTTCCATGTTGACAGTACCATATTATATGACTGATGGTAGGCTCCTTGGTGATCAATCATATTCCCTTTATTTTTCATTAAAGAGAAACCTCAGAAGATTACCCATGTTCACTTACCATTGAGTGACTGAGTCCCATGTCAATCAGTGATATTCCAAGAATCTCATGAGGGCAGAGAATGTGTCATCGAAACTTTTTATCTTCCTCATGCGTCAGCACAGTCTGCAGCTTTGATTCAATTTTTCAGTTGAATTGTGTTATTATTGCCCAACCTTTACATGCTACATGCAGCTATTTCTGGAGAACTCAAAGCCTCATAGTCACCTTTAGAGAGGTCCTCTCTTTCCCAACACAGGCCCATCCTGTCCTGAAGAAGACTGCTCAGAAGCAGAGTTTTCCTGGGCTCAGGGCTTTGAGGGTCATTTTTGGGCTAGGGCACAGAATTGAGTTTGGGCCATGGGTCTTCTGTAAAATGATTGTTTACTTTGAATCCTCTACAATCCTTATCTCATTGACATGGGCACTGTACCCCCAGAAACCCAGGCTAACTATTATCAGGGAAATTCCCTTGCTCCCTTGCATCCTTGTGACTAAACCTAGAAACACCCAATGACCCCCCCTAGGGTCCTGAGATGTTTATCCTCCTTGATTGTCCTCTAGATTTAAGATGGACCAAGAGATGAATCTTTTAGCCTCCAGGCCGACCCCAGTCCAATGACCACCTCACCCCACCAAATGCCTGAGGGACCAATTCTCTAGGTCACATCCACACCAGGACATAGCATCTAAAGAGTATAAAAATCCCAGAACTGATGTCTTCTGGGGGATAGCCTTTCCATCCATGCTGTCCCTATGGAGGAACAGCCTTTCCATTCATGCTGTCCTCCCAGGAACTGCTCCCCATCTTGCTGTCCCACCTTGCTATCCTCCTGGTCATTCTCAACATTACTTTCTAAATAAATAAATTTCTCTTTTTGTTTTTAAGCCAAGTTTTGTAGTCTTGTATGCTTGCAAAAGGTATCCTTCCTGAAGCTAGGGGTACATTTCCACCCCATAACATCATGAAATGCCTCTTTCCCTGTGTTGACATGGAATCTAGAAACCCAAACTTGTAGCCTAGTAAGATCTGATGAACTCCAAGTTTCAGGGCTAGATTGTAGATTGTAGACCCAAAAGTTTGTACTTGTTCCCTGTAACCTGTAAGAATCCACCAAGAAGGGAATCTCTGGCTAGTAGTTTCAGACTGAATACGGAACCTATTGACCCTTTCCCAAGAAGATCCACACCTGGGCAGAGACCATCCTTTTAGTAACCATAGTAAACAGTCCCTTCCCTTACACCATAGCCGTAGCTATTATTTTTTTTCCCCAAGCTTGATTGAATTCTGTCTGTATAGTTTGAAAACTCCCATTTCCCTGTAACCATGGTAATGTCAATCAATCATCTTTCCCTGCCCCTGGATTCCCCAAATGATATATAGGTTCCCCAAATTCTTTTGTTCCTTGGAGTTATCATCTGGCACTCCCAGGGATAATGTCCCCAGAGTCCAGGGTGTAAACCCTGTAAACATTGTGGCGCCAGACTCTTTGAGTAAAAGGCCAAATATGGGACTTATCTCTATCCTGACTAAACTGTGGTTTTTCTGACTACTTTGGTAATTCTGTTATTTCCAAGTTAACACCTGAAAAGAACCTGGGTAAGGAGTAGCAAGTAGAGAGCATGATCTTGACCCTCTGGCCTCCCAGCCCTCTGGGAAGAGGGGTCACAGTTTTCTGCGCATAGACAATTGGAGGCCCTAGAGAACACAAGCCCATAAAGCCACCGGCTAGGAGCTGTCAGAAAGGGTATTTAACCCTCACCCCCAGGGGAAGGAGACAGTCCATTTTCTGCCCCTTGTCTTCCCAACTAGCCAACCCTGGGCCCTCAGCCTTCGCCAGTGAGTAGGATTCCTTCAGAGCTGCACGATCTACACATTCATCAAGGACTTCTTCATTGTGTGGTGCGTGGATGAAAGACGACACCCAGGAGATAGGCTCGAATACTTTATTGGAGACCAGAGATGAACAGAGATGGGATGGCAGGAGGAGGGAGCGCCAGGGATGGGCTGGTCCCACCTACAAGCTTTAACTTTAAGGACCCGATAGGGGCACCACCGCCGCTGCGTGCTAAGTGGTTGTCGTGGGCGCAGGGGTCGTCGTGGGCGCAGGGGTCCACGAGGGCGCAGCTGTCGGCGCGGACGTTGCCGGGCCCTCCGCTGCGGGCTCAGGGGTCGGTTCGGTAGTTGCCGGGCCCCCAGCCCCGGGCGCATCGGCTGTCGTGGGCGCATCGGCTGTCGTGGGCGCAGCGGCTGTCGTGGGCGCATCGGCTGGCGCGGACGTTGCCGGGCCCCCAGCCCCGGGCTCAGCGGCTGGCGTGGGCTCAGCGGCTGGCGCGGACGTTGCCGGGCCCCCAGCCCCGGGCTCAGCGGATGGCGTGGGCTCAGCGGCTGGCGCGGACGTTGCCGGGCCCCTTGTCGGGGGCGCTGCGGGGAGCGGTGCACCAGCAGTATTCTTACCAGCTCCAGCTTTAGGCGTGGTCTGAGCGATGTTCGTCGCATTGGAGCCCGGAATAACTATAGTTTCCGAGGTTGTATTCGGCATCTTCTCTAAGGGTACACAGCAGTTTTGTTTATTGAGGCACTGCCCAAATTTCCTCTCTGGGGTCCAGCAGAGACCCCGACAGACGCCTACGCCCTGATAACATTTTCTTCTTTTCCAGGCACCTGTCCAGGAGAAGTAGAGAGCCAGAAGTGAATGGGGATAGCCTCTGAAGGAGAGGTACAGAACTTGCCCTGGGGTCCACAGACTCAGGGATGCCATAATCCCAGGCTCAAGGGGGGAGGTCTGGGCCTGGGAGGATGGAAGATCGGGCTCCGATGGAGGTGGAAGGATAGTAGGAGAGGAAAAGGACAGGAGAAGGAACCTTCCGTTCCTGGGGGTGAGGACTTCCCAGCTTACCCTCTGTGTAACCCCAAGTTAGACAAAAATCCCCCGAATCCTCCGAAGCCCCTCCTCATCTCCCCAAAGAAGCCCCAGAGCAGGTGAGAAGATGGAGGAGACTGTCTTGAGATCTCAGCTGTCCCCAGGAAACACAAAGGAAGATTTTTAATATCTGCTCAGCCTCAAGTTTAGAAAGAACGTTTCCAGAAGATGGTGTTAAGTTGTCCTGTTGGTCCCACTCTTCGTGAGCCCACTTGGGGTTCTCTTGGCAAAGACACTGGAATGGTTTGCCACTTCCCTCTCTGGCTCATTTTACAGGTGAGAAAATGGAGGCAAAGAGGTTTAAGTGACTTGGCCAGGGTGACACAGCTAGTGAGTGGATGAGGACACATTTAAAATCCAGTTCTCCTGCCTGGGACCAGTCACTATAACCACCTCGCTGCTCCATTCCCAGAAGATGGACTCCTTTTTTTGTATGGTAAATGGGGTTGTGGGCAGAGATTCCCAATAAAATGATTTCTTCCCCTGAACCAAATTGGGATGGTGGGAGGAAGATAACAGGAAAGGCTGTCAGTTGGAGCCCTGGTCTAGATGGTGTAGTGGAAAGAATCAAGAGTCAAAAGAAAGGCAGCTAGGGGGCCCAGCAAATAGAGAGTCAGGCTTAGAGGTGGGAGGTCCTGGCTTCAAATGTGACCTCAGGAACTTCCTAGCTGTGTCACCCTGGCTAAGTCACTTCACCCCAATTGCCTAGCCCTTACTGTCCTTCTTTGATTCTAAGACAGAAGGAAAGAGTTTAAAAAAGAAAAAGTTAAATGACTGGCTGGGCTCAAACACCAGCTTTTTCATACTCTGATTTGACAAAATATACTTACCCTCTCTAGGCCTCAATTTCCTCATCTGTAAAATACAGTGGGAAGTATTAAACGAGATAATTTCTAAGTACTTTTCAGCATTGAAAGCTAAGCTTTTCTGCTCTAAGGGAGGCAGCAAGGTATGGGAGAAGGATCTGCTCTGGAGTCAGAAGACATGGGTTCAGGACCTACATCTGGCACTACCTATGTGACCTTGGGCAAGTCAGCATCACTCCCTGAGCCTCAGTTTCCTCATCTGTAGGAAAGTATTAGGGGTTGGGCTTAATGGCCAGTTCTAAATCTGATTCTATGATCTCTAATTCTGCTAATTCCTCATTAGAAGCCCCAGAGCATGTGAGGGAAAGAACAGGAGCTCAGGGAGGTGAGTCTGACCTAGAAAGCATAATATACTTGCTCACTCTATCAAATTCATTCCTCTGTCTCATAGGCATGTGAGGCAGGATTTTAAAACATCTGCTCAGCCAAGACAACTTGGAACTAAACCACTTTCCTGAGCAATCAAAGATTTTCATTGGTAAGTTGTATTGCGATTTGGAGTAAAAAGCTATTCTAATGGCCATTAATGAGAGAACCCCTCCTTCTCAGACCCAGTGCCTTTCTTCCTCTTGATTCTCCTTGACTATTGTAGTCTCTTTCATAATAAGGCTTATAGTCTTCATCTTGAAACTGTGATCATCTGCTTTGCTTCTGGGACCATTACATTTCCTAGCTCACTCTCTGACTCATTGGCCAGTCCTCTTTCTTGGGTTTGGTTCCTCCTCCTTCTGCTTCCCAATATTTGGGCATATCCTAAAGCTTTCATTTCTTCACACTTTCTAATTCACTCTTCCCTTTTCATCTTGATGTGGATGACTCCCCTCAATCCCTATCTCCTTTTCCAGGCTCACACTTGTAGCACCCTACCAATTCTTCAGACACAATGCATCTACAACCAAGTTCTTCATCTTCCCTGTGAGCCAGTTGGCTCTCCTGACTTCCTTATATCTGCTCAAGGCACCACCATCACCTAGTCATTCAGCCTCAAAAGCTCAGAATCATCTTTGTCTCCTGCCGTTCCCTTGTCTACAGCTCTCTTTCCCATTAGCATCATTCCTTCTGTTCCCATCCTGGGACAGACCCTCACTAGTCCTGTGGAAAGTGTCGACTTGGCTCTGTTGCCTAGGCCAACTCCTTGTGGTTTACTGGACCCTTCAGGTTGGACAGATGAAGACACTGTATTAAAAATCCCAAAAGGAATGAAGCAGGATGTCACTGTGTTCACTCTGCCCCAGAACACTAGACCAAAGTAATTTCCACAAGGCCTTCTTAGAAAGAGTAAAAAAACCTGGTTCTACTTCCTACATTCAAGAATTAACTTATAGCTGGTGGGGTGCAGGCTGGAAATCGAACTACTTTAAAGAAGAGTTTTTGTTTTTTCATTCGTAATGAGGATGTCTGGCACTGACTGTACACTACCCTTCTGTAGAAAAACAGAGCTTATGTGACCTTACAAAAGCTCTTGTCCAACCCTTCTCCTTTTACTGATGGGAACAAGGCTAGGCCCAAAGTCACAAAGGGGATAAAGTCTTCCTTTGCACACAAGTCTTCTAGCTCCATGTCCATTGTTCTTTCTAACTCACCACACTGTCTAATAACAAAAAATGCTGCCCTCCCCTGAAGCCCCAAGTCCCCCTGAAGGACAAAATGTTGGTCTGTAGGGACCTCTAGGGATCCCAAGGGGCATCTCTGCTCTTTGTAGGTGTATTTCCATGTTCCCTGATGGCCCTGACCCTCATCCCATGGACTGTCAATGAGCACCTGCAATGATTCCAGTGTGACCCAGTCCCAGCTCTCTTTCTTCCCTCAAGAGAATTCCAGGTTACCTTGGGTTGTCTGTGCCAGAAATGAGATAATGGCAAAGGCCAGAAGGAGCTTCATGGCTGCTGTCCCCTGGACAGAGGGCCAGCAAGGCTAATGGAGATGTAAGGAGCGCCCTGTGAGCTGTGGGTTGGAGCTCCAGCATTTATTACCCTCTTCAGCAGGGCTGGGCCAGGGTTGGTGAACCAGAGAAGGAGCAGAAGAATTCGGTGCTGCCCAGAGTAGTTGCATTAGGTCATACCGCCCATTGGTCAGTGACCTCCACTGAATGTCCCTTGGGTGCTAAGCTCCATCTTCAACACTGTTGAGGGAGACATAAAACACACCAATGTAGTCAGTCACAGAAGCATGGGAGGGCCCTTGGGAACCATCTCATTACAGAAGAAGAAACCCCTCATTTGGCAGGAGAAAACTGAGACCACATTGCAGGGGAGGGAGTGGTTTGCACCAGGTCTTCCTGGCTCCTCATACTGGAACATGTATCCTTTCAATCTTAAGCCACTGCTTTTGCCATTACCCTGCATTGCTTCTCTCCATATCCAGGCCCCTCTCAGATGGGAAACAATGTGTGCATTCCCTGCCTTTTTCTTTTATAAAGATCTCCCAACCAGAATGTGAGACTTTGTTTTCCTCCTTCCTTTGATCTTCAGTTCTCATCAATTAAATTTAAAAGAGAGATCATTTCAAGAAAGAAACAGAAGAACCAGGCCTCTCTGAGCTGAACAAAATGGAAAGATCTGTTTGTGCTGACCCTCAGTGGGTCTGGTTGAAGTTGTCTTTCTCCTTAGAACCTCTCCTGGACATCCTGAAGCACTCAAAAACGTAGCTTCCTTCCCCCTCCAGTCTAAGACTGCTCTCAGAAAAGCCACCTGGAGTGGAAAAAAAAAAAGTTCTGACCAGGTGAGTCAGGAGTGCAGCTCTGCCTCTAGCTTCATGATTGTGAGTAGAACTTGACTGCTCTGGGGGTCTCAGTTCCCTCATATGTAAAATGAGATTAGATGAGGTGATCAAGAAGGCCCCTCTCAGCTCTGACATCAATGTTCTAAGGTCCTTCCAGCTCTTACCTTGGAGGATTGTCGTCGTAACCCTCAGATTGCACCTGTGTGAATTTCAGGCATTTCCAAATTCTGATCTCTGTGGATATAAAGGCTTTTAGTCATCTGGGAAAGCTTGAGGAGGATTTTCCTTACTTTGCTGAAATTACAGCCCTATGGAGCCCCCTGTTAAGGCTGTCCCCAGAGGAATTCCGTGAATCGTTTGTTCCATGAATGGTTCCACTTATTGCTCCTTACCCACCCAGAGTGCTCTCTGCCTCAGCTCTTCTCTTGCCCCTCATTTTCTTCCTATGCCCATAAGCCTATTTCAGTGTATCCTGTAACTTTGTCTATATTTGTCTTCCTTTCCTACTACTCTTCCAGTTCTTGGGAGCCAGGGCCAGTGTCTTTGACCTAGTGCCCAAGTATCCCATAGTAGTAGTTTGAGAAATGTTTGAGGGCAGCGAGGTAGAGCTCAGTGGATAGAGCGCCAGGCCTGGAGTCAGGAGGTCCTGGGTTCAAATTTGACCTCAGATACTTCCTAGCTGTGTGGCCCTAGGCAAGTCACTTAACCTCAGTTGCCCATCCCTTACTGCTATTCTGCCTTGGAACCTATGCTCAATATAGATTAGGAAAAGGTAACAAAAGAAAGGAAATATTTGTTCAACTGAATTGAATCAAATTTAGGAGTTCAGAGAAGAAAGAGATAAGTATGGACAGGAACAGGCAGGGAAGACTTCCTGGAGGTGATGGGACTAGTGTGGAATTTCTGGAACTTCACTGAATCCATTGTAAATCCCTTGAGAAGAAGGATGCTATTGTTGGTTTGTTAAAATGGGCAGAGAACAAGGAGAAAGGCATTTAGGCTGGAGAAACAACATGGGAAAAGGAACAATGTGGGAAATGTAGGCTGTTAGGGGAGAGAGCAAGGAGTAGAGGTGAGGAAAATGGACTGGCTGGCACAGGAGGTATCCCTGGGGGAGTAGTGTTAGAGAAGACCATGTAAGTAGAGTAAGCATACCGTAGCATTCCTCGAAAGCCAAGCTAAGGACTTGGCCTTTAGGTAGTGGGGAGCCATTGTAAGTTTTAGAGCAGGGGACTATCATGAAGTCTTCAACAGTCATTCCAGGAGTGAGATCCCATATCTCCAAAGCCCCTAACAATCCTGAAATCTCTAGCAGCTAGTTGGCACAGTGAGTAGAGCGTTGGAGCCTGCAATCAGGAAGACCTGACTTCAAATTCTGTCTCAGATGCTTCCTAGCTGTGTGACCCTGAGCAAGTCAGGTAATTACTGGGTGCCACAATTTCCTCAGCTATAAAATAGAAGTAGTAACAGCCCACACCTCATAGAGTTGTCATGAGGATCGAATGAGATAATTGTGAAGCATTTAGCACACTCCATGGCACCTAGGAGGTACTCAGTAAATGTTTATTTCATCCCCATTATTCTATCACCTTTTAGGCTTTGCCTGAAAGGACCAGCCTTTGAGCTGTATTTTGAGGGAGGGTTAGGATTTTGACAGGCAAACCCTAGGGAAGGGCTTGAGTGAAGGCATAGAGGCAATTTCAAAGGACCCAAAGTCAGTTTGTTTGGAACATAAGGTTTCTGAACCAGGATGTGTAAAAATGGATTGGAATCCAGGACTTCAATCCCCACAAGCCTTTGCTCCACTTCCCCAGAATGCTTTGTAATCTCACCTGGGCCGAGATCGAGAAGGGATTTAACCTGATTGCCAAGGCTTTTCTGCATCTTTTTTTGGACTTCCGTTTTGGAGCAGAGACGTCTCTTCCATGATGTGAGGTTATCTTGTCTAGGCCTCTGGCCTAGGCATGTGTTTTTTCTTATTCTGTATTTTCTTTAATCCTTAACCTTTAATAAACCTCTAAAAATATAATACTCCTTGCAGAGAGAAACTAATTTCTACCTGTCTCAGTCTCCCCGAAATTTTAATCTTTACAGGTGGCACTTGTGGACATGAAAGCTTGGAAGCCATTTTCGAGGATGGAATGACAGGATTTGGCAGTAAACTAGATCTAGCAAGATCAAGTTAAAGGAGTCACACATACGGAGTCAAAGGATGGGAGTTCGGGTTTGCACTCTCCTACATGCTAAGTGTACGACCTGGAGGAAGTCATTTCATCAGGCTGGGCCCCATTCCCTCAAACAGAAAATGAGGCAGTTAAGCTAGACACTGCCTGAGGGGTCTTCCAGATCTAAACCTATGATCTTATGATCCCATATAGGATCTGAAGGAGGAAGAGAAATACAAAAATAACTTGGAAACTTGTAACTCAAGAAAAAGGAGTTGGCATGGAAAGAAATGAAGTGGATGAGAAGGGGAGCCAGTTTCAGGGGAATGTAATGAGAATACCATACAGTTATCCCCTCCACATCATGACTTTGCCTCTCGCAGTTACACTATATCATGGGTCAGCATAAGAAATGAAATGAGCATTTGGGGAGAGTATAGCAGAAGCTGTAGATGACAAGCGAAGGCCAGGAAAGCACATAGCGAAAGTTGAGAAAGTCAGAGATGCAGAAAATATTTATATACCATTGTCAAATATTGACAAATTTTATCTTTTAATACCATAAATATACACAATCTCTTTTTAAAAATAAAGTAAAAAGGGTGAAATCTGTGAAGAGAATGCCAAAGCTAGTATATGATATACCAAGGCTAGACATATAAAGATATCTGTAAATGTTTAGTAACTTCTCTGGTGCGAAGGGAGTTCCAAAAAACTTTACACAAATTTTTGAGGTCATGTGGGCACTGTGCCCCTAACCCCTGTGCCATGGAAGGGATAGCTGTACTTGGAATTAGCAGATACCGAGGTTTCAGTCTTCTTTCCAACACTTATTAGTTAGTTATATGGGCCCCTACGCTTAGTTTCTTCATCTGGAAAATGTAGTGCTTATATCACACCATTGTGAGGATCAAATGAGACAATTGAAGTTAAAGCCCATATAAACCTTTGAAGTCAAATGATACAGAGATAGAAAGATGGAGAGAAACAGAGACAGAAAGATGGAGAGACAGAGAGACAGCTATATAGATAGAAGCAGTCAGAGACTGAGAGGAGCCCTAAGAGCTATGAAAGTGTATGGGAGCCAACCTCACTCATCATGTTCTTTGCCTTGCAGTGCTTATAGATCATCCCGTCTCTCTTTAGAGCTTAGCTTGCTCAGAGCTAAGGAGCTCATTTACTCTGATGTATTTTCTGATATTCTTTAATCCATAAAACTTTTCTGATTTTTAGCTGCTGACTTGCTTAGACAAATGAACAGACTAGCCAATCACTATTTGTAATAGTCTTTTGTATAATAATCTGAAAACGAACCCCTCTCTTCCCAGAGTGATCAGGGAAATGGATTTCCTTGTGAGCCCCCAGACTAGAGATCTTTGAGGAGCAACAGATATAAGTATAATTCAATGTTTTTCTTAAAGACTGGGAGAGAGACAGCCCAACCTCAGCAATCCTGGACTTCACCAGTCCTTTCTCCAGATAGCATGCTGATGTTACAGGAGGAGCCCTTCTGCTTTCCATAGATGTGGTTACTTGAGCGGTATGTATGTATATACATATATGTTGGGTATATATATATATATATATATATATATATACACATATATATATACACACACACACACACATGAAGAAAGAGGTAGCCTCCTATTCCCCTTACACACCTATAAAAGTAGATAGAATAAATGCAAAATGAATTTATAAGGTAATTGGAGAGCAAGCACTGGAAGTTGAAGAAATCATGAGAAACTATGAGGCCTACTTTTTCAAAAAATATTTAGAGCAACTCTTTTTGTGATAGCAAAAAAATTAGAATTTGAAGACATGTCCATCAACTGAGGAATGGCTAAACAAGCTGCGATATGTGATTATCATGGAATACTATTGTGTCTTAAGGAATGACAAACAGGATGATTTCAGAAAACTTGTATGAACTGATGCAAAGCAAAGTGAGCAGAATCTGGAGAACATTATATATATAGTAACAGATGTATTGTACAATGATCCATTGTGAAGGACTAAAGTATTAACAGCAATGCAAGAATCCAGAATCTCAGGAATACTTATGATGAAAAATGCTATCCACAGTCATAGAAGGAACTGTTAAGAGAATGAATGCAGATAAAACTAAACCATTTCACACCTTATTTCCTTCATGAGTTTTTTCTTACATGGGCAATATATGCCTTCTTTCACAAGATAAGTAATATGGAAATTTGTATCATATGAAGAACTTCGGAATATTCTGTATCAGATTTTCTACCATCTGGAGAGGGTCAAAGGGAGAGAAGTTGGATTACAGAAGGTTAGAAAACAAATGTTTAAAAATTATTTCTATATGTAATTAAAAAATTATGCTTTTAAAAGGCATTTTGTACTTAGTCTAAGGTTCTCTTCTGCTCTTTTGACATGATCATGCCATATTTTGGTCTTGAATATGATTAATTAACATTGTTTTCCTAATAGCTGAACCTTGCTTGTTCCCCTGATATAAATCCTACTTGAGCATAATGAATGGTTTCTTAGATAAATTACTGTAGTCTACTTCAGAAGATTTTGTTTAAAAATTTTCAGTCAATGTTCATTAGTGATATTGGACTATAATTTTCTTTTTGGGTTTCATCTCCCCCAGGTTAAGTTTTAAGATTATATTTTGTCTCATAAAAGGATTTTGATAGGATACTTTCTCAATTTTTGAGAAAAATTTATGATATATGGGTATTGACTCTTCTTAAAAATTTGATAAAATTCCCCAATGAATCTCAGGACCAAAGTTACAAATACACATTTTAAAGATTGGATTTGGCTCTCCCCTGATTGTAACAATGAAGGTACTTAGCTCTTCCTTCATTGTGAAAATTAAATTGTAATCCCCTGATTGTAACAATGAGGGTACTTGGCTCTTCCTTGATTGTGAAGATTAAATTGTAATCCCCTGTGTATTTTTAGATTTTAATCCCCAAAGTGCTAACTCAGTTTTTAAAGTACATCTACCCATTTTAATTACACAAAGTAACTAACAACAAAAGGTGAAAACACTCATTTCATACACTGAGTGGGCAGTCCTGGAGAGGAGAGTCTGTTGTGATTGGTAAATGTGAAATTTAGGGGAGGTGACACAAGAGAAAAAGGCCTTTAAATAGAGGAAACAAACTGAAGAGAGAATCAGTCACCTGGGCTTGGAGTGAAGGATCAGTCACTTGGAGCTGGAGGGAAAACAGACACTTGAGGAGAAACTGGAAGACAGATAGTCAGACTTGAAGTGTAGACACTTGGCTGTGGAATTGGAGTCTTGAGACTCCTTTATCCTGACTGGGGCTTAGAATTTCTATGTGGCTCTGAGAAAGCCAGAGCTCTCTCTCTCTCTCTCCCCTTTTCTCTCAACCATAATATCTTTCCTCTATTGTAAAACAAACTACTACTAAATTCCATTTACTTAAGTAATTCATTTTGGGATTTAGAAATTAAATCCTTGGTGACCAGAAATTAAAAATTATTCAGGTCCAACCATAAAAATTTAACAATTTTGACTGACCATGTTGGTTGTGATGAAATACCCTCAATCTTCTTAAAATTTCCTAAACTTTTCTTTTACTCTGACTATTCCTGTCAGCTTTTAATAGATAATTTTGAATCTACATAAATCAACTGAAGAGGTAAGTTTGCTGTTTCCAATTCTCCCTTGTCCTAGGGAACAATCACCCTAATTAGTCAACCTTCACTGGCAATACTAACAGACTTGGGTGTTCTTAACTAGCTGTGAGAAAAACTTGGAGAAAGGAGCCCTGCTCAAGAGAGTGATTGTATTAAGTTTTAGCCTTGTCTTGCTCTGACCTTTCATCCAGAAGACTTAATTGGATTAAAAACTTTTAAAAGGATCATACCCAAACACCTAAAAATGTTGTTAGAGCTAGTATATGGCCAAATTAACAACTGGCTTTTCAGTAAAATGACTAAAATTGTACAAACATTGTTCTTTGACTATCTCATAATCCCAGAGAATGTATGGCAATGTCTATACTCTGTACTGCTTCTAGTTGGGATTTTAACTGTTGGAGCTGTAAGATTGTATCTATTTTTCTCTAAGAGAAACCTGGAAAATACCATACATAAGGTAGAAAATCAGGAGAATTATGTCAGTCTCCCCTTGAAAAACCCATTTCCGGGTCAAAACGACCAATTGCTCCTTCTACTACTCAACAAAATGTGGAACTAAATATTCAGCTTGAATTTATAGAGGAAAGTTTGGGGGAGCTCATAGTTTTTATGAAAAGTATTAAAAGGTACTCAGTAATACCCCAGATTAGGAGTGATTTATCTCTCCATACTTCCTCATTATCAGAATCTCTGTCCCACCCTGCTCTACACAATATGGCTCGTAGTTCACAAACCATACCTCCCATACCCAATTACTCCTTCCCCTACTACCCAACCCACTACTCCCCCCACCCATGCTGACTGCCCCACCCCTCCACCCTAACCTCACACCCTGCCCATTCTTCCTGTCCCACCACCTCTGAATCCTCCCCCTAACCCCTGCCCCTTCTTCCTTTGCCCCTCTTTCCCACCCTGCCCAATTCATTTCCAATACTGCTCCTACCTCTCGTCCTTCTGGCACTATGGGCCCCAAACCCCTTCCTCTCAATTTTCCCACCCCTTCTCCTTCTCTTACCTACCCCACTGAAAATGGAGCAAGAAGCCTAGAGACAGAAACATGAGAAAATTAAGATAGAAGTTTATTTCCTTTAAGGGAAAGCCGAACTTTCAATAAAAGTGGGAACTTGGTATCTATAGGACAATATACACCTTTCAGTCCTGAGGATTTAAATAAATTCAAGGAAGACCTTCCCTCATTCACGGAAGAGCCAATGTTAATTATAAAAAGCTTATAGAACATATTCAAAACTTTTGACCCTACCTGGATATATGTCAAAAATTTATTAGAAAAATTTCTGACAACAGAGAGAAAAATAAAGTCATATCTTTGGCTAATCAGAAGTGAGGTAAGGGAGTAAATTATTGGTCAACTGAAAATCCACATTGGAACCCCAATGTTGAACCAGATTATATACAAAACTAAACCGGGCCAGAGAAACATTATTGACATCCATGAAAGCTTGCTCTGTGTAACCTGCTAGTGGCAGTTACAAAAAGAAATTTTTCCTTTGTGGGTTGGGACTCGAGAAGGAGCAAGGAGTCTGAGAATATGGGTGAAGAATGAGAGACACAGACAAGTCAGTATTTCTGAATAGGGAAGGCATGACCCCTATGATATTCTCCTTGATAGGAAAATATGAGAACTAATGGTACACGTGGAAATGAAAGAAAATAGGGTAAGCGTATCAAGAGTGAGAATGCAAAGCCCAAGAGAATTAGGAGCAAGAGGAGAAATCATGGGGCTGCCTTCCATATTTATTACAGTGTGGCTTCGGAGGTACTCAACGAATATGTAACAAAGCATACATAATTTAGATTGGACAGGAAGGTAATGATGATACCTTTTGGGCGTGTTGGGTATGTTGACTTCAACCCACGCTTTTACAAAGGAATATGACTCCACACCAAATGTTAATGAGTTTGCCTTGAGCAAAGGCAGCATGGCTAGGTCAAGAGTCCGTCCACAAGTATCAGAGTTCAAACCTTGTGTCTGAAGACACAATATCCATACAATCATTTATATTTATTATAAAGCTTCCTCAGAGGGGAGAGAGAAGCTTTAAGGTAGGAAGATAGAGAAAGGATAGAAGTTTTAGATACCACGAGGGGGATGATGGAGTCGAATTAGAGATATGAGGTGGCAGGAATGAGTCTTTATTAATTACCAATGAGCCACAGCCAAGCTCTGATCAAAGGACCCTTCTGAAGGCTTTTACCAGTCCAGAGATCCCATTTAATACCACACAGGTCAGAGAGATGCTAGAGAAAGATTAGAAATGGAGCCTGGCCCAAAGCCAGGCTCCAGCAAGGACAGGCATCAGTGCGAGCTGGAAGGGAGGAAGAGCAGAAGAGAGCGAGGCGGAGCTGGCTGGGCCCTATTTATATGCAAATATACGCAGTACATAGGGATGGTTATCATTGGTTAATGACAAGGTATAGGTGTGGTTTCTCTCAACCAGGTGAGCACAAAGAAACCTGTGTTCCTGCCTAACCTGTGGGAAGCTGGGGTCAAGGGTTAGAGGCTTTCCCAGCCATGTGCAATACTGAGCATGCTCAAGACTGAGTATGCTCTCTTCTAAGACAATCTGTACATACCACTGTTTCCCTTGCCCATAGCTAGGGGTGGACTGCTACATCTTAGATGTGAATATGCTTGGAATGCTATACTCTGATAGACCAGACTGTGGAAAGGAAACTGAAACAAGTTCTGGGCTTTCTGCCACTGTGTTGGAACAAGCAACAGTGGGAACATTAGAGAAGAAATTGACAGACTGACAGTTGGTGGGGGAAGGGGCAATTGGAAGTGGCAGTTGGTTTTGTGATGAGCATTTCCTTCCTGGCAGGGGAAGAGGGAGGAGCTTTTCCTTCCCAGTCACTGGATAGAAGTGCCTCTACTTTCTTCAGTCCGAAGAGACAGGCCCAACCAGCTCTTAAGGTCAGAAGTATTCTTGTTTCTTGCTGTCTACTGCTAAGATTTTGAAATTAAGAAAACTAGTACAGATATAGCATAGACAAGAATAAGCCAGCCTGTGAGGCCTGGCCTCAGCTCCATAGCTGAGAAAGACTCAAAACGTATCTAGGGAATCCCTCTCCCCTTTTCCCTGATACTTCTCTAATCTGAACTGGTTATTAAAATTTATCTTATTAGAATATTGCAGTCATCTTTTCACGGGGCATAGAGGGAGCTGAACTTCAGTCATTCAACTACAAATGGTCCTTATCGGACCTCTGCTGAGCGGCCAAAGTCTGGGGAAAGGTTTGTCCCTCAGGAGGGTCTGTGTTTACCTGATCTGGGGCATCTTTGGCAGCAATCCATAGAGAAGACATCCCCTCAGGCTATCATAAGTGACTCATTTCTCGGACACCCCATTTTGTTCAAAAACAGACTCTCAGCAGGGGGCATCCCTTTCCTTTTGCCTCACCGGCAGCCATATTCACTCTCTCCCTTCAATTCCTCCATTCCCTCCTTCAAACCTTCCATATCCCCTGTTCTTCATATCCACCCATTCTTTCCCTATAAATATTACAAGACTCATGGTCTAAATTTGAAAGCACCAAACAAGAAATAGAGGAGACTCCATCTCAGTTTATAGACAGACTTATTGATGTGGAGAACATATATATGGACTTTGATCTATCCAGAGAAAGAGACATTAGACAAATACGTAGACAATTTGTTAAAAATTGTTGTTCAGTGGTAAAAGACTACTTTAAAACTAGCTGCCCGACCTGGGACTCTATGGACCTCGAAGAACTGAGGAAAGTAGCAGTCTACATTTATAAGGGCCATACAAAAAGACATGAGGAAAACAGTAAATCAGTGGAAGACTTGCAGAAAGAAATTGAAATGTTAGAAAGAAAACTGAAAAATCAGGGAGAGATCATAACCCTTTTTCAGGAATCCACAGATAAATCAAATAACATGCCTTTACTGTGGAAAAAGAGGCCAAGTAATGATGGTTTGTAAGAACTGGCTACGGCAAAGAAGAAATAACTTTAGAAACAATAACTATATAAATGACTATAATAATGATCATAGAAATCACAATTTTAGGAGTAATAGAAATATTTATAATAACTATAGGAATCATAATGAAAATCAGAAGGATGATAGTGCTCAAACTGAGACAAAAGAACATACACAACAAAATACCAAACAATATATGAAAAAATGGAACTTGTCCACTCTATACCCAGGGTGAAAATCCCCATCAGCATGGAGAATCCCAGAAAGCTGCCCAAGCATCTTCTTGACAGTGTGATTGGGGGGAAGGGGAAGGGCCTTGGAATCAAAGAACGAAACCTTTGATTTTCCAGACCCTGACAGTTTAATGCCAATTATCCTTGTACATTCCCCGCCCCTCACATAGTAAGGAACCTTAAGTCACCTTAAAGGTGAGGAATTCATACTACGATTATCTCTTGGACATGAGCCTCTAGGTTGGATGCAGAATGTGACTCTATTGGCTCTCTAGAAATTAGTAGGTATATCAGGAACACCTCAAATTGTCCCAAAACTTTCTCCTCTCATGGTATGCATGGGACCACTAACCATTGAACACTCTTTTCTTTTAGTGCCTGGATCCCCCACAAACTTGCTGGGGAGGGATTTACTATGCAAACTACAGGCCACAATAATTTGTGCTTTAGATGGCTCTTTATTATTGGAAGTACCTGAGGAATCTTTAAATTTACTCCCTCTATTTTTCTCAGAGAGCCAGGAAGTAAAAGAGCATCCCACCTTTGAAATATCTATAGATATACTGGAGTCTCTTTGGGCCACATCTTTTTCCAATGTAGGTTTACTTAAATCAGCTATCCCTGTCCAAATTAAAACTAAATCTAGTCTACCTCCTTCCATTCCTCAGTACTCCCTCTCAAAAGAGGCAATTGAGGGTATTACCCCGGTAATAAACTCATTGATTGACCAGGGCATAATAATTCCCTGTAAATTTGAATACAATATGCCCATCCTACCCATTAAAAAACGAAAATTGGGGGCCGATGGCAAGCCCCTCTATAGATTTGTAGAAGATCTGAGAGCAGTCAACAATCATGTTACAAAGAGACGCCCTGTAGTTTCTAACATAAAATACTAGTATTTCTTCCATTCCTAGCACAGCTACATACTTTACAGTAGTAGACTTGTACTCTGCCTTCTTTTCCATACCTGTACTTAAAAATTCCAGGCTTATTTTTGCCTTCACATGGAAGGGTTCTCAGATGGCATGGATTCATCTGCCTCAAGGTTATATGGAAAGTTCAGGTCTTTTGGCACACATTTTAAGTCAAGACACTGACAATATAAAATTTAAAAACAGCAAATTAATAAAATAGATGTAGATGATCTACTCTTGTCTTCAACAGATGCTGAAGCATGCCAAAAGGATAGTAAGCACCTCCTCCTAGAACTACATAAAAGAGGACACAAGATTTTGAAGGAAAAGGTTCAGTGGTACCTCCCAAAAGTAGAATACTTGGGATTTACTCTAACTGCTGGTGCCCTTACAATTTCTCCTAAGCACATAGAAAACATCCAAAAATTAAGTGCTCCTACCACTAAAAAGCAATTGAGGGTGATTCTTGGAGCAACAGGATTTTTTTTGGCAGTGGATCCCTTGTTACGGGGAAATCACTAAGCCCCTTGTATCACTTACAAAATACTTGGTCCCTGAACCACTTAAATTAGAAATGGAATACCTAACAGCTTTTTCAAATTTAAAACAGGCTATCCTGTCTGCCCCTGTTCTAGGCATCCCAAATTATGATAAACCATTTACCCTATATATACATGTACAAAAAGGGGGTAGTTTCAGGTGTTCTAACTCAACTTTGGGGACTTGCTCAATGCCCAGTAGACTATTATTCAGCCAACATAGAGCCAGTAGCTTTTGGAGCACCATCATGCCTTATAGGAATAGCTGCTGTGGCTTTAATAGTAACTAAATCAGCCAATCTGTTATTGGGATGACCTCTGACCATAATGTGCCCACATTAGGTTGAGGCATTGTTATTAAGACATAAGACACAGGCATTTACTGACCGAAGGATTACTAGGTATGAAATAACACTACTAAACAATGAACACATCACACTAAAACTCTGTGGAGCACTTAATCCTGCAACCTTACTTCCTGATTTGTCAACTTCCAGAGAACCTTTACACGATTGTACATCTCTAGTGTCCATTGTTGATAAACACCATAATGATTTACTGGACACACCATTGAACAATTTGGATTTAATGTTATTTATAGATGGTTCTTCATTTATTAAAGATGATGTGTGCTATACAGGAGCTACAGTAGTTAATGAATTTCAAACTCTGTGGTCAGCTTCCTTACCCTCAAATGTAAGTGCACACGGTGCAGAACTCACAGCATTGAAACATACCTGTTTCATTGCAAAGGATAAAAGAGTCACAATTTATACAGATTCCTGCTATGCCTTTGGCATGTGTCATGTTGTTTGCATGTTATGGCTCCAAAGAGGATTTTTAACCTCAGCTGGAAAAATCTATAGCTAATGGAGAAATTATTATTGAAGTTATTTCTGCTCTCCAGCTACCTGAAGCCCTAGCTGTAGTTCAGTGCTCGGCCCATACAGATGGCACTGACCTTGTCTCTAGGGGAAATGATTAAGCAGATGCCACTGCAAAGCTAGCAGCCATAGAAGGGCCTGAATTAATTTTAACATTAACAACTACTGATGACTTAAATTTATCACTTTCCTATAATGAAAAGGAAGTGAACAAATGGAAACAAAAATTTAAAGCAAACAGATTAATGGAATATTGGTGTCATCTGAAGGAAACCCCTTGCTTCCTAGAAGTTTTTATCAACAAATTTGCTAATCTATTCATAAAAATGGTTATTTTGGCTCCCAGGGCATCATGGACTCTGTTAAAAGTGTATGGATAGCCCCTGGTATAACTACTATAGCTTCTAAAGTATGTACAGCCTGTGAACCTTAAAAATTCCCAGACCCTACTTCATAAAATTGGATTAAGACCATTCCCCATTTGGGCAGTGAACTCTACTTAGATCAGGAATGTGAGAACTCACCTACTTAAGTCTGCCCTAGGGGAAGATAAAGTTGTAAACTCTTTTCTGAACAATGAAAAGTACTTAAACCCATACTTAAGCCATGTCTATTTTAGGACTAATACAAAAAGGGTGCTAAGTCCCTATAAAGGTCAAGCAACCTGTGAACTTACAAGGAGCAAAGAGGTGAAAACTTACTCAGAGATTCTAGTCTACTCAGGTGTGATTACTCAAAAGATTAGTCTACTCAGGTGTGAACTAAGAATGGTCTGTCCTTTGAAAAACATCTACAGTGATTGGTAGATGTAAGGACTTAGGGGAGGTGACATAGGAGAAAATGCCTTTTAAATAGGAGCTCAGATAGGAGCTCAAGGGACATTTCTGAAACATTCAGATTGAGGATTGAGCTGGTGAAGTCAGCTGAGATGGAGCTGGCCTGGTGTCACTAGAATTCTTGCTTGGACAGATCTTGTGGTGAGTGATTAAGGACTGACTGATCTTTTCTCTTAGGGCTTAGGCCTGGGTTGGCCAGGACTGGCCAGGGCCAGTTTATACCTTTCTCATTTATTCCCTCTTTTTCTCTTTTTCTCTCTTTCTTTAATTCCTCATTTGTATTAATTAAAATCTCTATAAAACCCAGTTGACTTTAGTATATTTCATAATTGGAAATATTTCCCTTGTGACCACCTTATATTTGATTTAAAAACAAAACACTGTAGTGAAAACATATTTCCTGTGGTCACAACTTACTCATCCACTCTTATATCTACTACAATGTAAGTCTTCAACTATTTTAATCACTACATTTTATGCCACAACTATTTTAACTATTACAGTTCATGGCTCCCACTCTTTTAACAGCTACAAGCCTGACCTACCTGCCAGGTCTTTAATCAACATGCCTTTTGTGGCAGTTTTTGGTGGATGTCCTCTTGCTCATATACTGTTTGAACATTTACAAATCAATTTTATCTCTATGCTGAAAGCTGGAGAGTATAAATTTTGTCTGGTCATAGTTGATCAGCTGACCAGTTAGACTGAAGCATTCCCTACTGCTTGGGCCACATCTTCTTTTGTTGTCAAAGTTCTTTTAAAAGAAATTATTCCCCATTTTGGCCTACCAGCCAGTATTGACTCAGATAGAGGAACTCATTTTACTGATGTAGTCTTATCACAAATTTATTCATGTTTGGGGATAACTTCTAAATTTCATATACCATATCATCCCCAGAGATCCAGCCAAGTTGATTTACCTCTGATTACCGCTTTGGCTGCATCCCAAAAGGTTTGAAAGGATGTCTCACTGGTGTCATTTTCCTCGATGAAATTATTAATTGTTTCTATGATTTCTTCTCTAACTAAATGATTATGGAGTATCATATTGTTTAATTTCCAGTTAGTTTTTGATTTGGTTTTCCATGTACCATTACTGATCATTATTTTTATTGCCTTGTGATCTGAGAAGGCTGCATTTATTATTTCTGCTTTTCTGCATTTGTGTGCTATGTTTCTGTGACCTAATGTATGGTCAATTTTTGTGAATGTGCCATGTGGTGCTGAGAGGTAGGTGTATTCCTTTTTATCTCGATTTATTTTTCTCCATATGTCTATTAATTCTAATTTTTCTAAGATTTCATTCACTTCTTTTACCTCTTTCTTATTTATTTTTTGATTTGATTTATCTAAATTTGATAATGGTTGGTTTAAGTCTCCCACTAATATGGTTTTACTGTCTATTTCTTCCTTCAATTCTCCTAGTTTCTCCATTAGAAATTTGGGTGCTATATTATTTGGTGCATACATGTTGATTAGTGATATTTCCTCATTATCTAAATTCCCTTTTAACAAAATATAATTACCTTCCCTATCCCTTTTAATCAGGTCTAGTTTTGCTTTGGCTTTGTCAGATATCATGATTACCACTCCTGCCTTCTTTCTGTCAGTTGAGGCCCAGAAGGTCTAACTCCATCCTTTAATTCTGACCTTGTGGGTGTCTACCCACCTCATGTGTGTTTCTTGAAGACAACATATGGTAGGGTTTTGGATTCTAATCCATTCTGCTATTCGTCTACATTTTATGGGTGAGTTCATCCCATTCACATTCAAAGTTATGACTGTCACTTGTGGACTCCATGGCATTTTGATAACCTTCCCTAATTCTAACCTTTTTTTCTTCAGCTCTACCCTTTAGTCCAGTGATTTACTTTAAATCAGTACCCCTTATCCCCTCCCTTGATATGTTTCCCTTTTTAGTCCCTCCCCCTCCTCCCTCTCTTTCCCTCCCCTTTTGTTTTCCCTCTCCCCCTCCCCCCCTTGGTTTTCCCTTCTCCCTACCCTTGTTGGGTAAGATAGAATTCAAGATCCCAATGGATCTGGATGTTCTTCCCTCTCAGAGTTGATTTCCCTGAGAGTAAGGTTTAAGTAAAAACTCTCTTCCTCTCCTTATAGGAGTTTTCTTCCCCTTCCCTTCCCATGTGAATCTTTGTGTGAGAAAGATTATTCTATTTGGTCTTTCTTTTCCCCCTATTTACACATTACATTTCCCCCACATGTTAGTATACATAGATTGATATAAATATAGTCCTTATAAAAGAGAGTTTGAATAAAAGAAAATGATAACATTTTTCTCCTTTTCCCTTTCCTTCATATTTACCTTTTCAGGTATTCCATGCTCTTTGATTTTTGATATCGAACTTTCCACAGAACTCTGGTCTTTTCTTTGCAAAAACTTGGAAGTCTTCTATTTTATTGAATGCCCATACTTTCCCTTGGAAGTATATAGTCAGTTTTGATGGGTAGCTGATTCTTGGTTGAAGACCCAGCTCTCTTGCCTTTCTGAAAATCATGTTCCATGCCTTACGATCATTCAGAGTAGAACTTGCAAGGTCTTGTGTGACCCTGATTGGCATTCCTTTATATCTAAATTGTCTTTTTCTGGCTTCTTGTAGAATTTTTTCTTTTGTTTGAGAGCTTTGGAATTTGGCAATTACATTCCTGGGAGTTGTCTTTTGGGGGTTTAGTGTAGAGGGTGTGCTGCGAGCTCTGTCAGTGGCTGTATTGCCCCCTTGTTCTAGAATCTCTGGGCAATTTTCTTTGATCATATCTTGTATTACAATGTCGAGTTTGCTGTTTATTTCTGGCTTTTCTGGAAGTCCAATTATTCTTAAATTATCTCTTCTCCCTCTATTTTCCAAATCTGTCACCTTGTCAGTGAGATATTTTATGTTCTCTTATAATTTCTTGGCCTTTTGGTTTTGCTTTATTAGTTCTTGTTTTAAGGCCTGGTTTTCTTTTTCAGTTTGGTCAAACTGGTTTTGTAGATGCATGAATTTCTTTTGCATTATTTCCCACTTTTCCTCCCAGAAGGCTTCCATCTTTTTGATCATTTCTGATTCAAATTCTTCATGGGTTTGTGGAGAGTTTCCATTTCCTTTGGAAGGTTTCGGAGCATTTGCTTGTGTTTCCTCTTCTATCTCCTCTGTGTTTTGTATTTTTGCTCCATAAAATGTGTCCAAAATTGCCCCCTTCTTCTCGTTTCTTTTGGAATTTGGGGGCTTTTGTGTGTCAGTGTAGTTTGCCATCTCTATCTGAGTGTGGAGGATTAGATTTTCTTATCTCTGTCTGGTGTTCAGAGGTTTTAGCCCCAGGCAGATTGTCCTTTCTATGAAGTTGTTGTTCTGTCTTCCTGGGGAAGCCAGGAATTGCTGGTGTGTCCCTGGGTTGAATTGAATGTGCCCTGAGGCAGGGACCTGAGACTGTAATGGAGGGATCCAGCCAGGGGGTTATAAGCTCCCCCCCCGTCTCTCTGTTTCCCTGCTGTCTGGGTGCCCCCTCGACTGGGTCAGGTTGTTTTCAGGAAGTGGCCTTCTGAATAGCCGGCCCTGGGGTCATTTTGCCAGCCCTGAGGGTTACTGTTGTTCCCGAAGACCCTGCTCTCTGAGGAGGAGGGGCTGAGGCTTCCCTGAGCTCAGGGCCAGGGCTCCTGATAAGAAGATTAGCTTTCCCTGGGTTGAACTGAGATTCTGATGGAAGGATCCAGCCAGGGGGTTACGAGCTCCCCGGTCTCTCTCTGTTTCCCTGCTGTCTGGTTGCCCCCTCGACTGGGTCAGGTGATTTTCAGGGTGTGGCTTTCAGAATAGCTGGCCCTGGGGTCCTTTTGCCAGCCCTGAGGGTTACTGTTGTTTCCGAAGACCCAGCTCTCTGAGGGGGAGAGGCCGCGGCTCTGAAAAGGTAAATATGAAGGAAAGGGAAAAGGAGAAAAATGTTATCTTTTTCTTTTATTCAAACTCTCTTTTATAAGGACTATATTTATATCAATCTATGTATATTGATATGTGGGGAAAATGTAATGTGTAAATAGGGGGAAAAGAAAGACCAAATAGAATAATCTTTCTCACACAAAGATTCACATGGGAAGGGAAGGGGAAGAAAACTCCTATAAGAAGGAGAGGAAGAGAGTTTTTACTTAAACCTTACTCTCAGGGAAATCAACTCTGAGAGGGAAGAACATCCAGATCCATTGGGATCTTGAATTCTATCTTACCCAACAAGGGTAGGGAGAAGGGAAAACCAAGGGGGGGAGGGGGAGAGGGAAAACAAAAGGGGAGGGAAAGAGAGGGAGGAGGGGGAGGGACTAAAAAGGGAAACATATCAAGGGAGGGGACAAGGGGGACTGATTTAAAATAAATCACTGGATTAAAAAGTTAGAGCTGAAGAAGAAAGGTTAGAATTAGGGAAGGATATCAAAATGCCATGGAGTCCACAAGTGACAATCATAACTTTGAATGTGAATGGGATGAACTCACCCATAAAATGTAGACGAATAGCAGAATGGATTAGAATCCAAAACCCTACCATATGTTGTCTCCAAGAAACACACATGAGGTGGATAGACACCCACAAGGTCAGAATTAAAGGATGGAGTTAGACCTTCTGGGCCTCAACTGACAGAAAGAAGGCAGGAGTTGCAATCATGATATCTGACAAAGCCAAAGCAAAAATAGACCTGATTAAAAGGGATAGGGAAGGTAATTACATCCTGTTAAAAGGGAATTTAGATAATGAGGAAATATCACTAATCAACATATATGCACCAAATAATATAGCACCCAAATTTCTAATGGAGAAACTAGGAGAATTGAAGGAAGAAATAGACAGTAAAACCATATTAGTGGGAGACTTGAACCAACCATTATCAAATTTAGATAAATCAAATCAAAAAATAATAAGAAAGAGATAAAAGAAGTGAATGAAATCTTAGAAAAATTAGAATTAATAGACATATGGAGAAAAATAAATAGGGACAAAAAGGAATACACCTACCTCTCAGCACCACATGGCACATTCACAAAGATTGACCATACATTAGGTCACAGAAACATGGCATACAAATGCAGAAAAGCAGAAATAATAAATGCAGCCTTTTCATATCACATGGCAATAAAAATAATGATCAGTAATAGTACGTGGAAAACCAAATAAAAAACTAATTGGAAATTAAACAATATGATACTCCAAAATCATTTAATTAGAGAAGAAATCATAGAAACAATAATTTCATTGAGGAAAATGACAACAGTGAGACATCCTTTCAAACCTTTTGGGATGCAGCCAAAGCAGTAATCAGAGGTAAATTCATATCCCTGAGTGCATATATTTACAAAGTAGGGAGAGCAGAGATCAATCAATTGGAAATGTAAATAAAAAATCTTGAAAGAGATCAAATTAAAACCCCTCAGCAGAAAACAAAACTAGAAATCCTAAAAACTAAGGGAGAAATTAATAAAATAGAAAGTGATAGAACTATTGATTTAATAAATAAGACAAGAAGCTGGTACTTTGAAAAAACAAACAAAATAGACAAAGTACTGGTCAATCTAATTAAAAAAAGGAAAGAAGAAAAGCAACTTAACAGCATCAAAGATGAAAAGGGGGATAGCACCTCCGATGAAGAAGAAATTAAGGCAATCATTAAAAATTACTTTGCCCAATTATATGACAATAAACACACCAATTTGGGTGATATGGATGAATATATACAAAAATACAAACTGCCTAGACTAACAGAAGAAGAAATAGAATTCTTAAATAATCCCATATTAGAAAATGAAATCCAACAGGGCATCAAAGAACTCCCTAAGAATAAATCCCCTGGACCCGATGGATTCACAAGTGAATTCTATCAAACTTTCAGAGAACAGTTAATCCCAATACTATACAAACTATTTGACATAATAAGCAAAGAGGGAGTTCTACCAAACTCCTTTTATGACACAAACATGGTACTGATTCTAAAACCAGGCAGGTCAAAAACAGAGAAAGAAAATTATAGACTAATCTCCCTAATGAATATAGATGCAAAAATCTTAAGTAGGATACTAGCAAAAAGACTCCAGCAAGTGATCAGAAGGGTCATCCACCATGATCAAGTAGGATTTATACCAGGGATGCAGGGCTGGTTCAATATTAGGAAAACCATGCACATAATTGACCACATCAACAAGCAAACCAACAAGAAACACATGATTATCTCAACAGATGCAGAAAAAAACTTTGATAAAATACAACATCCATTCCTATTAAAAACACTAGAAAGCATAGGAATAGAAGGATCGTTCCTAAAAATAATAAACAGTATATATCTAAAACCATCAGCTAATATCATCTGCAATGGGGATAAACTAGATGCATTCCCAATAAAATCAGGAGGGAAACAAGGATGCCCATTATCACCTCTACTATTTGACATTGTACTAGAAACACTAGCAGTATCAATTAGAGAAGAAAAAGAAATTGAAAGCATCAAAATAGGCAAGGAAGAGACCAAGTTATCACTCTTTGCGGATGACATCATGGTCTACTTAAAGAATCCTAGAGATTCAACCAAAAAGCTAATTGAAATAATCAACAACTCTAGCAAAGTTGCAGGATACAAAATAAACCCGCATAAGTCATCAGCATTTCTATATATCTCCAACACAGCTCAGCAGCAAAACTAGAAAGAGAAATCCCATTCAAAATCACCTTAGACAAAATAAAATACCTAGGAATCTATCTCCCGAGACAAACACAGGAACTATATGAACACAACTACAAAACACTCTCCACACAACTAAAAGTAGATTTGAGCAATTGGAAAAAACACTAACTGCTCATGGATAGGATGAGCCAATATAATAAAAATGAACATCCTACCCAAACTTATTTATCTATTTAGTGCCATACCCATTGAACTCCCAAAAAATTTCTTTACTGATTTAGAAAAAAACCATAACAAAGTTCATTTGGAATAACAAAGGATCAAGGATATCCAGGGAAATAATGAAAAAAAAACACAAATGATGGGGGCCCTGCAATCCCAGACCTCAAACTATATTACAAAGCAGCAGTCATCAAAACAATTTGGTACTGGCTAAGAGACAGAAAGGAGTATCAGTGGAATAGACTGGGGGCAAGCGACCTCAGCAAGACAATATATGATAAACCCAAAGATCCCAGTTTTTGAGACAAAAATCCACTATTTGATAAAAACTGCTGGGAAAATTGGAAGACAGTGTGGGAGAGATTAGGAATTGATCAACACCTCACACCCTACACCAAGATAAATTCAAAATGGGTGAATGACTTAAACATAAAGAAGGAAACCGTAAGTAAATTGGTTAAACACAGAATAGTATACATGTCAGACCTTTGGGAGGGGAAAGATTTTAAAACCAAGCAATACATAGAAAGAATCACAAAATGTAAAATAAATAATTTCGACTACATCAAATTAAAAAGCTTTTGTACAAACAAAACCAATGTAACTAAAATCAGAAGGGAAACAACAAATTGGGAAAAAATCTTCATAGAAACCTCTGACAAAGGTTTAATTACTCATATTTATAAAGAGCTAAATCAATTGTACAAAACATCAAGCCATTCTCCAATTGATAAATGGGCAAGGGACATGGATAGGCAGTTCTCAGATAAAGAAATCAAAACTATTAATAAGCACATGAAGAAGTGTTCTAAATCTCTTATTTTTTTTTAAATTTTATAATATTTTATTTGATCATTTCCAAGCGTTATTCATTAAAGACAAAGTTCATTTTCTTTTCCTCCCCCCCACAACCCCATATCCGACGCGTGATTCCACTGGGTATCACATGTGTTCTTGATTCAAACCCATTGCCATGTTGTTAATATTTGCATTAGAGTTTCGTTTAGAGTCTCTCCTCTGTCATGTCCCCTCAACAGCTGTGGTCAGGCAGTTGCTTTTCCTCGGTGTTTCTACTCCCACAGTTTATCCTCTGCTTATGAATGGTATTTTTTCTCCTAGATCCCTGCAGATTATTCAGGGACATTACACCTCCAGTAATGGAGAAGTCCATTACATTAGATTATACCACAGTGTATTAGTCTCTGTGTACAATGTTCTCCTGGTTCTGCTCCTCTCGCTCTGCATCAGTTCCTGGAGGTTGTTCCAGTCTCCATGGAATTCCTCCACTTTATTATTCCTTTTAGCACAATAGTATTCTATCACCAACATATACCACAATTTGCTCAGCCATTCCCCAATTGATGGGCATCCCCTCTTTTTCCAGTTTTTGGCCAAAGTTGGCCAAAGCTGCACAAAGAGTGCAGCTATGAATATTTTTGTACAAGTCCTTTTGTCCATTTTCTCTTTGGGGTACAGACCTAGCAGTGCTATGGCTGGATCAAAGAGTAGACATTCTTTTGTCGCCCTTTGGGCATAGTTCCAAATTGCCCTCCAGAATGGTTGGATCAGTTCACAACTCCCACCATCAATGAATTAATGTCCCTACTTTGCCACATCCCCTCCAGCGTTCATGACTTTCCTTTGCTATCATGTTTGCCAATCTGTTAGGTATGAGGTGATACCTCAGAGTTGTTTTGATTTGCATCTCTCTGATTATAAGAGATTTAGAACACTTCTTCATATGCTTATTAATAGTTTTGATTTCGTTATCTGAGAACTGCCTATCCATGTCCCTTGCCCATTTATCAATTGGAGAATGGCTTGATTTTTTGTACAATTGATTTAGCTCTTTATAAATTTGAGTAATTAAACCTTTCTCAGAGGTTTCTATGAAGATTTTTCCCCAATTTGTTGTTTCCCTTCTGATTTTTGTTACATTGGTCTAAATCTCTTATAATCAGAGAGATGCAAATCAAAACAACTCTGAGGTATCACCTCACACCTAGCAGATTGGCTAACATGAAAGCAAAGGAAAGTAATGAATGCTGGAGGGGATGTGGCAAAGTAGGGACATTAATTCATTGATGGTGGAGTTGTGAATTGATCCAACCATTCTGGAGGGCAATTTGGAACTATGCCCAAAGGGTGATAAAAGAATGTCTACCCGTTGATCCAGCCATAGCACTGCTGGGTTTGTACCCCAAAGAGATAATGGGGAAAAAGACTTTTACAAGAATATTCATAGCTGCGCTCTTTTTGGTGGCCAAAAATTGGAAAAAGAGGGGATGCCGTTCAATTGGGGAATGGCTGAACAAGTTGTGGTATATGTTGGTGATGGAATACTATTGTGCAAAAAGGAATAATAAAGTGGAGGAATTCCATGGAGACTGGAACAACCTCCAGGAACTGATGCAGAGCGAGAGGAGCAGAACCAGGAGAACATTGTACACAGAGACCAATACACTGTGGTATAATCTAATGTAATGGACTTCTCCATTAGTGGAGGTGTAATGTCCCTGAACAATCTGCAGGGATCTAGGAGAAAAAACACTATCCATAAGCAGAGGAAAAACTGTGGGAGTAGAAACCCCGAGGAAAAACAACTGCCTGACCACAGCTATTGAGGGGACATGACAGAGGAGAGACTCTAAACGAAACTCTAATGCAAATATTAACAACATGGCAATGGGTTTGAATCAAGAACATATGTGATACCCAGTGGAATCACGGATCCGCTATGGGGTTTGTGGGGGGGGGGGAGGAAAAGAAAATGATCCTTGCCTTTAATGAATAATGCTTGGAAATGATCAAATAAAATATTCTTAAAAAAAGATTATTATGAGAATTAACCTGGATCCTCATGCCTAAGATAAAAAATTGAGTATATGCAATTATAAAAATAAATTGCGAACATGAAAAAAAAAAAGAATTCTACCTGGCTCTGAGAAAGTCAGAGCTCCCTCTCCCTCTCTCTCTCCCCTTTTCTCTCAACCTTAATATCTTCCCTGTATTGTAAAATAAACTACTACTAAATTCCATTTACTTAAGTAATTCATTTTGGGATTTAGAAATTAAATCCCTGGCAACCACCAATTAAAAATTATTCAGGTCCAACCATGAAAATTTAATAACATATACACACTCCCTCCCTGCTTTAACAGTTCCTTTATGACTAGATCTATTTCCTTTTTTAAGTTTGGGTTATTTAAGATCTCTATCTCATCTTCTAACATGGTGCATTTTATGTGTTTGAAGATATTCACTTTTATGTTCTTAATTATTTTAGCATATAACTGTGCATAACTTGTTCTAATGATTTTTTTATTTCTTCTAATCATAGTACAATTTTAATTTATTAGTTTGTAATTTTATGTATTTTCTTCTCTCTTCTTTTTAATCAGATTATCTAAGGTTAGTCTATCAATTAGTCTGAAGAATCACCTTTTAGGTTTATTGATGATTCCATCTCTTTTGTTTCCAATTCCTCTGTTTCCCTTCTACTTTTTAATAGCTCTTCTTTTGTGCTTTTTGAGGGGTTTATTTGTTGGATTTCTAATTTTTGAATGCATTTTTAGTTCATTAATCCTTTCTTTTTCTATTTTGTTAATGTATAATTTGTAAGTATTTTATCCCCTCCTCTCCACCAAGACCTGCTTTAGCTGCATCACAGAAGCTTTGGTATGCTGTTTCATCATTATAATTTTATCTTACATAATTATTAATTTTTTCTCTGATTTTTTCTTTGAGTCACTGATAATTTAGGGTTTCATCGTTAGGTCTCCATTTGGGTCTATGTGTTTTTTTGCATATTTTCCCTGAAGATGTTTCTATTTTTATTGCATTATGGTCTATAAAGAATAGATTAACCCTTTCTGCCTTTTAATATTTGTTTTCAAAATCTCTATTGATTTTGATATTCAGGGTCAGGTTTTGTAAAAGTTCCATGTGGTGTGTAAATGCCAAAACTGTAAGGATAATTTTAGTGTTTTGACTTAATATCTAAATAAGTGGTCACCATGGGAAATTCCCAAATATGAAAATACCCAAGTCATCTGGGATTTATGGAGATTTTAATTAATAAAGAGAGAAAGAATTAAGGGAAGGAGAGAGAGAGAGAGAGAGAGAAAGAGACAGAGAGAAATAATTTAAACTGCTCTGGCTCAGGCTGAGCCAAATAGTAGAAAAAGGTCTAGGCCAAAGTGGCCTCTCTGAGCCTAAGGGAGAGTGCGTCAGTCTTATTACTTACCACAAGACCGTCTCCAAGCAAGCTCCAGTCCTCCACTGAATCTTCTGAACTCCAATTGAGCTTTTCCCTCCACTCTGAACTGAATTGCTCTCTAAATTTAATTACCTCAACTGACTTTTTACCCCTTCCTTTTAAAGAAAATTTCTCTTATGTCACCTCCCCTAAATTTTCACGTCTACTAATTACAGTAGACACGTTTTTTTTTTTCCCCAGAACTGCCCATTTTTAGTTCTCATCTAATTTGGTTCTCACCTTCTATGGTTAGATTATATCTTCTGAGTACTTCACACCTCTTTGTTCAGCTTGCTTTTTGTAAGTCACTTGATCTTTTTGTGATTAATTTAACCTTTACAGGTACTTAACACCTTTTTGTATTTGATCTAAAAATAGACCTAGTTTAAGGTTCTAGCTTTACTATAAGGTATGAGTTAAGGACTTTCACTGTTCAATCAAGAGTTTACAACTTTATCTTCCCCTATGGCACTGTCTGAGTAGGGTGGAGTAATTTTAAAAGTTCCCAATACATTCCTGATTAAGTATCTCCATTGTTACAATAAGGGAATAGTTTAAATCAAATTTTCTAAGGTACAGTCTGAGTAGTGTTTAAGATTCACAGGTACTGAGAAATATGTAAAATGTTTTGCTGTACCTTGTAAAATATGTCATGCATTTTAAACTCTAGTTTGTGTAGCAGTTTATTCAGTTCCATATTTTCTCTTTTGTTTACCTTTGGATAAGACTTATCCAAAGCTGAGATACAGAGATATTGAAGTTTTCTGTCACTATTATGTTATCCAAGTCTTCCTGTAGCTCAGATGTTTCCTTTATTAATATGGATGCTAAGCATTTGAAATTGTTATTAATGATATTTATTTTTCTCCATTGTTTCTTTCATTGTAATATAGTTTTCTTATTTATCCCATTTAATTTTTAATGTTTGTTTTTGTTCTGTTAGATAGCATGATTGCAATTCCTGCTTTTTTGTTTTCATTTTATGTATACTAAATTTTTTCCATCTACTCAGTTTTAGTCTGTGTCTTTGTTTTTAACACATGTTTCTTATTAGCAACAGATATGGGGATTTTCTTTTCTTATCCAACCTGTCTCTCTTTTTCATTTTATTGGATTGTTTTATTCATTCATATTTCAAGCAATTAGAGTTTGGTTTATGTTTTCCTCCCCTTGTCTCTAATATCGGAGGGGGTTTTTTCAAGTTAGGATTCCCCTCTCTGCCCCTTCTCCTGCACTATGTACTATAGTACTATGTTGCTTCAGTTACTTTACCTTGATATTTTTTTGAGCCTTATTTCCACTGACTCTATTCCTCTCTCTTCAGATCACCTACTCTTATATGTTACCCCTTTCTTTTTTGAGTTTCACTTTTTGGGTCCTTTTTTTCTTTTTTCTACTTTTTAAATTTTGTAATTCTTTCTTGCTTTTCCCCCTCAGTTAATCAAATAAATTCATTTTTCTCATCTACATAACTAGTTCTATTTCTTAGTCATCATTGTTGTTGTATTTGTCATTTCACTTTTTATAAATGTTTTCTCTCACGCTCTTTATTATCCATCCTCTCTTTGTCTTTTTGTCAGACCCTTGTTTTTGTGATTTATGACCCTGTATTCCTAATGTACTCAAAGTTTCTAAGGTATCCATTCTATGCTCTTCCCACTAAGCAGTTTCTGCCACTGCTTTGTAGTGCTTGCCCCATGGTTTCTGCTTTTCTATTGTATCTGACTCTTCAACAATACCAGTTATTATGCATGTCAGCAAAAACATTGCTCCATGAGAAAGGTCTCTTTCCCACCACCCATCAATGACCTATATCCCACCTTGGTTATCTCATTTTCCCAACATTTGCCTAAAATCTCTTTCCAGTTTCCAAGCTCTTCTACTCCCTCAGGTACCAGTTGCCCCAAAGGGTTCCAAGACCACCCTTCCCAAATTAGAATGAGTAGACTTATCAACCACTAAATCCTTGAGGCCATATCCAACACAAGATCTCCATCTCTCTTTCCCCAGAAGACCACTCATCAATGGAATCTCCTCCCAGCATTAAAGCAAGTCTTTCTTCCTTCCCCCCCCCCCTTTTTAATCCTTCTTCCACCTCCTCATTCACTTTCCTATAGGCTCTTCTCTTTCTAGGACCACAAAGGTCACATTGCCTTCATTGCTAGTCTTTAATGGGAGCTTAGCACACCACACATTCTTTCTGTCTCCCTGTCCCTCTCCTTTTTATGTCTCCTCCCCATGTTGCAATGTAGTCCCATCAAAAGAGTATTGATTCACCTGTAGGCAGAGTGTTACCAAGTTCTGCTCATAAGACCTCCCTGTCTGCCTCTTCATTATTATTATCTCTACCAAAGTCCCACCTTCACCCCAGTCTTTTTGTGTACATTTAGGAGTCTCTTACAGATCTTGCTGTTGTAATTGCTGGCCTTGCTGGCTGTGTTTTATTCACTCTTTTGCATTTCTGTTGCTTTGAGTGTTCAAGAAGCAATTAATTTATTCAGTTCTGGTTTTCTTTCAAAAAAAATGTTCCAAACATCTATTTATTATTCAATGTACATCATTTTTCATGTCTGGTTAAGTTCAGATTTGCAGGGTAGGTCATCTGGGCAGCATCTTGAGTTCCATTACACTTAGGAACACATTATTCTATTCCCTCCAATGTTTACTATTGGGTTCAGAATAGTCTGGTATTATTCAAAGTTCTTTTCTTTGTATTTAAATATCTTTCTCCAGTTCACTGGTACATGTTGTTTCTGAATTGAATTGTTAAATTTAACCACAATCTTAGTTATTCTTGTTGTTATTGTTGTTTTTCCTGGAAGCAACCTCTAAATTTTTTCCATTGTTATTTCTTTTTCAATGTGTATTAGTTTTGGGCACTTCAATTATTTCCTTCATATTGTTCTCTCTTTTGTTTCCTTGGGGAGATTTCCCATTAGCCCAGTTTTTCTATTCTGCCCATTATTTTTGCTGTGCAAGTCATAAATTCTGCTCTCATAATTCTCATTTCTGTTTTGAACCACTTATAAACAATGTACTGTGGTTCCATGTTCTTAAATTCCACAGTCCTCTTCAAATGCTGGATCACTTTTCTTTGTTTTATAGTATTTATTTATAGAACCCTACACTCATTTACTGGATCTAGAGGTCATATTTCTTTCTGTTGCTACAGTTTTTCCTACTGATTTCTCTGTTTATGATTCAATTGTTTGAGTTTTTCTCTTCCCGACATCTTTGGTAATTTTGGTCTGTTTTCTGCCTTTATTTCCCACTATTGTTTACTTTCTGATTCCTTCTTCTCTCAGTCTGCCTTGCTCCCTCTGTTTCTTAGTTCTTTGGCCAGGCACTGGCAGTTAAAAGCTTTGCAGAGCTGGTACAACTGGGTTATTGGCCCAGCTCTGGCAGGACTGTCCATCCTGGTACCTGCAATTCAAATTCTTGTAGCATTGGCTGTGGCAACCAGGGAAAATTTCTAGAGCATGGGGCAGTGGTTCCCACAGCACTTGAAGGAGGAAGATGGGTAGGGATCAGGGTGTGGGTTGAGTTGTAAGCCTGCTATTGCTGCCTCAGTGTCAGTACTGATAGAATTGGGGAGGATGCTGACTGAGCTCAGGGTCAATGAGGATCAGTTGATGGTTGTTTGGAGTATTTTCTAACCTTATTTTAGATATTAGGGTGTCCTAGATAAATTATGGAGATAGCACGATTTGCTTTATCTTTGGTCAATAAATTCTTTTTTTTTAATTGAAAATATTTGAGAAGTAATGGCAATGAAAGAAAATGTCTAATTCAGCACTTTGTTGTTCACTTGGCCCAATTAATGAGCATTTTTTTAGTAGTTACTGCATGTCAGGCACTATGTTAAACACTAAAGCTACAAGAAAGGCAAAAAGTGCTAAGAAAAAGGCTGACTAGAAAAGACTTCTCATAGAAGCGGGGGGAGTTTAGCTGTGATTTAAAGGAATTAGGAAACCCAGGATGTAGAGATAATGAAGAAGAGTTTGTTCTAGGCATGGGAGAAATCAGGAGATGAAATTACTTGTTTGCAGAACAGTAAGGAGTCCAGTGTCACTTAATGGAAGAATATATGAGGGGGTGTGAGATGTAACAAGACTGGAAAAGTAGAAGGGAATGAGGTTATAAAAGGCTTTGAACACCAACAGATTATTTTTATATAATCCTGGAGGTTATAGGGAGCCACTAGAGTTCACTGAGTAGGGGGCAACATGATTAAATCTGAGTTTTAAGAAGATTAATTTGATAGCTGACTGGATTGATGGATAGAAGTAGGGAGAGACTTAAGGCAGGGAGAAGACATAGGACACTAATCACAGTCTTTCTCTTGCTCTAATTACATGCCAACATGTATTTGACTCATAGACTCTAAGCATCTTGAGAGGAGAACTATGTTTTATACTTCTTGGTCTTCCCTACAATGACCCATGGCTTTCAGATGACAAAAAGACAAGAGGTTCAGAAATGAAAAATGATGGACTTGGGGTCAGGAAGCCTAGGTTGGAATTCCATTTCCAGCATTCACTCACCATGTGATTTGGGGCCCATCTCTTCTTCATTTGGAGCCTTAATTTCCTTGTCCACAAAATAGGGGTGATAAAGTGTCAAGAAAAGCTTTTTGTAAACCATAAAGCTCTATACAAATGTAAGCTTTCATTACTGTAGATGTTCAGTAAATGTTCAATTAAACCAAAATTTGAAGCCATAGGAAAGAATGAGCTTCTCAAAAAGGAGTGCCTATAGCATAAGAACCAAGTGCAGAAGCTCATAATCCTGAGGAAAATCTACAATGAAAATAGAAAAAGAGTAGCCACAAAGGAAGACAAATGATGTCAAAGATGATGGTTTAGTCAAAACCAGTCAGAGGCAGTTTAATCAATAGGCAGAAACCAGGAAAAAAGAAACATCTGCTCAGAATATCAAGAAACTGAAGTAAAAGCTAATAGTAAATAGTGTCAAATGCATCAAAGAAGGCAAAGAAGAAAGGTAATTGGATTTGATAAGGAAGATATAATTGATGACTTTGAAGAATGGTGGGAGTGAGAGTCCAATGTCAAGTGTGTCTATTAAAGGTGAGATTTAAACCCAAACTCCTACTGACTCCAACTTCTTCCACTCGTTGCCTCAGTTGTGGCAATATTCGACTGGGAATGAATTCATTGGATCAAAGATGTAGAGCTAGAAAGGACTTAGAGTTCATCTGATCCAGCCTCCTCATTCAAAAAATGGCAACAACTAACATCACAAAGGGGAAGTTACTTGACCACAATCAGACAGGTAGAAATGGCAGAGCTGAAACAGAAGCCAGGTCTCCTTACTCCAGACTCAGTCCTCTTTGCACTGCCCCAAACTGCCTCATTTTACAAGGAGCTTGGTAGTGTGCAAAGCCTTCTTAGATCCCAGCTCATCATCCCAGCAAGAAGATGTACCACACCCTGGGAACCAGAACCCCCAAGTGAAAGTCACAATATACAAGGGACAAGTGCCAAAGAGACAGTTGGGTTCAGCTCTGGTCCTGACTGAAGCCTCCTTTCCTCTCCCACCTCCACCTCCCCAGTCTACTCACTGATAGGAATCACATTCCTACGCTGTTATTCTCCATTTAGAAGGAACATACTGTCTGTTCCTGCCTCCAGGCTTCGGTTCATTCTGTTCTCCATAGTCCCCTCCTTCCTGGAATGTACCCCCAACTTCTGTTGACAAAATTGACCCTTGATCATCTTTCCAACTCAAGTCTCACCTCCCCTTAGAAGCCCCCCCTGACCAACCCTACTCTAACTTACCCAAAATCCATTTCTCTTCCTTTAAGATTTCTCCATCATACAGACATGTAGTGCCCGCTGCCAAGGAGGACTTACTTAAGATGGCTGTAATGAGGACCACAATGGACTAAAAGTCATCGGGCAGAGCCTTAGGAATAATTTTGCTGCTAAGGTTTTGGGGGACCTTGAGTAAGTCACCTCCCCCCACTCAGAACCTCCTGCCCTTTATCAGTAGAATGAGACTGGGCTGCATAGACCTCTAGGGTCCCTTCCAGCTCCATAATTCTTTGTAACCACTCTGGATCTCAGTTCTCTCATCTGTCAAAACATCCACACTCCCTGCTTCCTAGGGCAGCTGCAGGACACTAGTTTTGTAAAGTAAAGCCTGATAGAAAAATGAGCTAGTGAGGTCATAATGCCTGTTATTTCTCCCTGCTGGAGTACAAAAAGAGGCAAATCTTGTATAATTGTCGGGTAGCACCTGCCAAAGGCCCCACCCAAATGGTGTCCCTGTCAGGAGACTAGGATCCCCTATATAGCTTACGAAGACATCTGAGTAAAATATTAATGGTCATAAGGAACAAGTATCTAGTTCTTTGTTTGCAAAGCACTTCATTTATACTATTTCATTTGATTCTCACCACGACTCGGTGAGGGTAAAAATGTGAGTATTTTACAGATGAGTAAAGTGAGGCTTAGAGTTGTCAAGTGACTTGCCTGCAGCCATATAGCTAGTAAGGTTTCAAACTCAGTTCTTACCTGATCCAGATCCCAGCACTTTATACCACCCAGCTGCCCCTGCACAAATGCAATTTCAAAGTAGTAGGCACACCTTAATGATCCTACACCTGGTGCCAGCTCTTCCTCCTGTCCAGCTCTGATCACTTCCCCCTGGTGATCTGCGGGCTCCCCATTGCCTACTTCTTAATGTCCAGGCTCCTTTGCCTGGTTTTCAAAGCCTCCTACAGCTCTCCTTTTCGAGCCTTCTGTCCCACTGCTCGTCTCCATGCGTGCTAAGCTCCACTGAATTGGGCTACATTTGATGCCATCTCTTCATGACTTTTCTGCCTCAGCTTGACTCACAGTGTTTCCTATGCCTAGACTCTCTCCAAAGTCAGCCCATCAGATGCCATCTGTCCTTTAAGACTCAACTTAAATAGTACAGAAGATCTTCCCTGACCCCGACCCAGACAGCAGAGGCAGCAAAACCAACCTGCCCTAAGCACAGACTGGGTCATGTCCCTCCTTGGGTCGTACCTTTTCAATGGCTCCCTATGGCCTACTGGGGGACTCTGAAGCCTGGCCTTCTGGGGGTTTCCTAAGCTGGCATCGCCTACCTTCCTAGCCTGATCTCAAAAGAAAAGGCAAATGGGAGCAGTGGATAAAGAGAGAGTCATTGGGAGTATGGAGCTTGGCATCAGGTCTATTTGTGTGGACACAGTTTGGCTGTATGACCCTTTCCAGCTCTCCAGCCCAATTCATTTAACACCTCAGTGCCTGGGGCAGCCCTGTCAGAGTTGCAGGACCTAAGCTGGTTCCTTAAACCAGTGAAATGGCAGGCCTGGGCAAAAAAATAAAAGTGTGAAGCCTCTCCTAATCCCCGTTACACTATCTGCCTTCCTACCAAACTGAGTCACTCTCTTTCCTGCTCCCCTCTGCCTGATTTTATTAGTCTTTGGCTCCTCTCCTCTGCCTTGGCCTCACATAGCACTTTGTACCCCCACTGATGCAATTATGACATTTTGTTTAGTTATCTGTGCACCCACCGAGTCCCCTCCTGTTAGCTCCCCAAAGGAAGAAATTCCTTCAGTGGAATTACTCATCTCAATATCTCCCCCTGTGCCAAGTACATATAGAGCTGCACATACAGAGCAAATGAAGCTTTGCTCAAGCGGAAGAATCAGTGATCGTATATCAATGTGCAATATTCGACATCACTCGGCTTCACGCTCCTGTGATTTTAGCCAGCACTTGGCAGCATCTTAAGGGAGGAGAGCTGCTTTGGGGAAATGTTTTCAGAGTGTGCTTTTTAAAAAACGTATTAGTTCAATTTCTTTTGTCACAGAGACTCCACCACAAATACCCCAACGCCCCTCATGACAAAGGATGTTTTCTCTGCCCTCCTCTACCAAAACATTTAATTTGGGGTTGTTAAGATAAAGAAAGTGGATAGAGTGCTGGAAGACTCAGCTTCCTGAGTTCAAATCCGGCCTCAAACATCGACTAGTTGCGTGATCCTGGGCAAGTCACTTAAAACGCCATTTGCCTCCCTTTCCTCCTCTGTAAAATGAGCCAGAGAAGAAAATGGTACCCAGTCTGGTACGCTTGCCAACGAAACCAGTCCGACAAGAGTAAACACCACCACCACAAGAGAAAAAAATATTGTGTCCTTTAGGTTTGATAGCATGGTACTAACATTGACTGGAGTTTTGTCTGCCCTCATAACTTTTCAAAGAGTGACTTTAAAAAATCCAGAAGAATTTTATACTAACTCCATCTGTAACCATTTGTAATTGTTGTTCTTTTATTTAACTTCTGCAATTTAATGCCATCCATCAGAAGAATGAGTCAGTTTTGGGTCACTCTATCTTACAAACATATTTAAGGGCTTTAATTGAGCAGAGCCCCAAATTCAGTCCCAGTGGGACACAAAGAGGAAAAACAACACTGTATGTACCCTCAAGAAGCTGTCAGTGTAGGGGGCAGCTTGGGGCTGCCCATTTCACTCCAAGCCCCTTCCCATCTATCCCCAGAAGCCCCAGAGCAGGTGAGATGATGGAGAGGACTATTTTGATATCTTAACTAGACCATCTGTCCCCAGGAAACACAAAAGAGGATTTTTAATATCTGCTCGGCCTTAAGTTTAGAAAGAACATCTCCAGAAGATGGTGTTAAGTTGTCCTGTTGGTCCCACTCTTAGTGAGCCCATTTGGGGTTCTCTTGGCAAAGACACTGGAATGGTTTGCCACTTCCCTCTCTGGCTCATTTTACAGGTGAGAAAATGGAGGCAAAGAGGGTTAAGTGACTTGGCCAGGGTGACACAGCTAGTGAGTGGATGAGGACACATTTAAAATCCAGTTCTCCTGCCTGGGACCAGTCACTATAACCACCTAGCTGCTCCATTCCCAGAAGATGGACTCCTTTTTTTGTATGGTAAATGGGGTTGTGGGCAGAGATTCCCAATAAAATGATTTCTTCCCCTGAACCAATTTGGGGATGGTGGGAGGAAGATAACAGGAAAGGCTGTCAGTTGGAGCCCTGGTCTAGATGGTGTAGTGGAAAGAATCAAGAGTCAAAAGAAAGGCAGCTAGGGGGCCCAGCAAATAGAGAGCCAGGCCTAGAGGTGGGAGGTCCTGGCTTCAAATGTGACCTCAGGAACTTCCTAGCTGTGTCACCCTGGCCAAGTCACTTCACCCCAGTTGCCTAGCTCTTACTGTCCTTCTGTCTTGGAAACGTACTTAATATTGATTCTAAGACAGAAGGAAAGAGTTTAAAAAAGAAAAAAGTTAAATGACTGGCTGGGCTCAAACAGCAGCTTTTTCATACTCTGATTTGACAAAATATACTTACCCTCTCTAGGCCTCAATTTCCTCATCTGTAAAATGAAGTGGGAAGTGTTAAACAAGATAATTTCTAAGTACTTTTCAGCATTGAAAGAAATCTAAGCTTTTCTGCTCTAAGGGAGGCAGCAAGGTATGGGAGAAGGATCTGCTCTGGAGTCAGAAGACATGGGTTCAGGACCTACATCTGGCACTACCTATGTGACCTTGGGCAAGTCAGCATCACTCCCTGAGCCTCAGTTTCCTCATCTGTAGGAAAGTATTAGGGGTTGCGCTTAATGGCCAGTTCTAAATCTGATTCTATGATCTCTAATTCTGCTAATTCCTCATTAGAAGCCCCAGAGTATGTGAGGGAAAGAACAGGAGCTCAGGGAGGTGAGTCTGACCTAGAAAGCATAATATACTTGCTTACTCTATCACGTTCATTCCTCTGTCTCATAGGCATGTGAGGCAGGATTTTAAAACATCTGCTCAGCCAAGACAACTTGGAACTAAACCACTTTCCTGAGCAATCAGAGATTTTCATTGGTAAGTTGTATTGCGATTTGGAGTAAAAAGCTATTCTAATGGCCATTAATGAGAGAACCCCTCCTTCTCAGACCCAGCGCCTTTCTTCCTCTTGATTCTCCTTGACTATTGTAGTCTCTTTCATAATAAGGCTTATAGTCTTCATCTTGAAACTGTGATCATCTGCTTTGCTTCTGGGATCATTACATTTCCTAGCTCACTCTCTGACTCATTGGCCAGTCCTCTTTCTTGGGTTTGGTTCCTCCTCCTTCTGCTTCCCAATATTTGGGCATATCCTAAAGCTTTCATTTCTTCACACTTTCTAATTCACTCTTCCCTTTTCATCTTGATGTGGATGACTCCCCTCAATCCCTATCTCCTTTTCCAGGCTCACACTTGTAGCACCCTACCAATTCTTCAGACACAATGCATCTACAACCAAGTTCTTCATCTTCCCTGTGAGCCAGTTGGCTCTCCTGACTTCCTTATATCTGCTCAAGGCACCACCATCACCTAGTCATTCAGCCTCAAAAGCTCAGAATCATCTTTGTCTCCTGCCGTTCCCTTGTCTACAGCTCTCTTTCCCATTAGCATCATTCCTTCTGTTCCCATCCTGGGACAGACCCTCACTAGTCCTGTGGAAAGTGTCGACTTGGCTCTGTTGCCTAGGCCAACTCCTTGTGGTTTACTGGACCCTTCAGGTTGGACAGATGAAGACACTGTATTAAAAATCCCAAAAGGAATGAAGCAGGATGTCACTGTGTTCACTCTGCCCCAGAACACTAGACCAAAGTAATTTCCACAAGGCCTTCTTAGAAAGAGTAAAAAAACCTGGTTCTACTTCCTACATTCAAGAATTAACTTATAGCTGGTGGGGTGCAGGCTGGAAATCGAACTACTTTAAAGAAGAGTTTTTGTTTTTTCATTCTTAAATGAGGATGTCTGGCACTGACTCTACACTACCCTTCTGTAGAAAAACAGAGCTTATGTGACCTTACAAAAGCTCTTGTCCAACCCTTCTCCTTTTACTGATGGGAACAAGGCTAGGCCCAAAGTCACAAAGGGGATAAAGTCTTCCTTTGCACACAAGTCTTCTAGCTCCATATCCATTGTTCTTTCTAACTCACCACACTGTCTAATACCAAAAAATGCTGCCCTCCCCTGAAACCCCAAGTCCCCCTGAAGGACAAAATGTTGGTCTGTAGGGACCTCTAGGGATCCCAAGGGGCATCTCTGCTCTTTGTAGGTGTATTTCCATGTTCCCTGATGGCCCTGACCCTCATCCCATGGACTGTCAATGAGCACCTGCAATGACTCCAGTGTGACCCAGTCCCAGCTCTCTTTCTTCCCTCAAGAGAGTTCCAGGTTACCTTGGGTTGTCTGTGCCAGAAATGAGATAATGGCAAAGGCCAGAAGGAGCTTCATGGCTGCTGTCCCCTGGATAGAGGGCCAGCAAGGCTAATGGAGACGTGAGGGAGTACCCTGTGTGCTCTGGGTTGGAGCTCCAGCATTTATTACCCTCCTCAATGGGGCTGGGCCAGGGGTGGTGAACCAGAGAAGGAACAGAGGAATTTGGTGCTGCCTAGAGATGTTGCATTAAGTCACAAAGGAAGTTCCAAAAAACTTTACACAAATTTTCAAAATCATGTGGGGTACATGCCCCTAACACCTGTGCCATGGAAGGAATAACTGTACTTGGAATTAACAGAGACCTAGATTTCAGTCTTCTTTCTCTAGGAAGGAGCTTGGCACAGTGAGGGATCATTTGGAATGTTGGACCCAGGGACAGGAGTGACAGGTAGAAGGGAATAGGTGAAAGGAGCAGGAGGTTTATGGGAAATGGATCTGAGAACGGGGTCTTTTGCTCTCTGGACTCTGAGGGAGATGGGAGTGGAAGATCTGGGGTCACGACCCCAAAACCTGAGAGTCCCAAGATCTGTCTCCATTTCCCTTTGCACTGAAGAATCAGAAAGTTTCCTGAAATCACTGGTGCAGAGATACGAACATCTGCTGCTGAGGGGCGATCAACCCCAAAGCCTCATGTGGGTCACCCCAAAGACCTGTCCCGACCTGTGCCTTCCCAAGAAAGACACTAGTGTTCTGTTTTAGTGTAGTCTAGTAGAGAGATTTGAGATAAAGGAAGAAAAGGCCTCAGAAGCCACAACCATTTGACTTGGCTGGTTTAGCAGAGAGGGCATAAACTGCTTGGGTGTCTCGTAGGGTTTCCTAATCCCTCATTCCTATCCCTCCCTTGTTTCCTTGATCAATAAACCACCCTTTGTGAGTAAATCAGTCAGATTAAGGTTGTCTCTCTAGAGGATAAGAAAAGAAGAATAAAAGTAAACCAAGAGGGAATTGGGAAAGGCTATCTACACAAGCTTTGGTCAGAGCAAAATCCAGAGCTGGCAGCCATTCAGCCGTTCCCTGACAGGACTGTGTTCACAGGATGTTTTGTGGGCCTCAGGAACTAGCAAAGCCCTGGGAAATGTCCATTCCCCAACCCACAGAAGCCTCTTGTCTGGGCAATGGTCTCTTTCCATTCCTGCTCAAATTTCATCACAGGGATACCCCTCTTGTATGTTTAGGGTGGGAGAGAGGGAGAGCTAAACAGACTTTCACTCACCATTGGTCAACTCTCTCTCTCCTTCCACTTCACCATTCCTTAATCCCTTCTCTTTCCCCCTCAACTGTTTTAATCATAACAGTTTTTGGCCAAGCCAGTCAGGTTTCCAGTCTATTTTATCAAAAACTGGGCAGGTTATGGGAGGTTTCTGGGAGGTAATGAGATAATTGAAGTAAAATCCCATATAAAACTTGAAGCCAAGAGAGAGACAGAGACAGAAAGACAAATAGATAGAAAGAGTCAGAGACTGAGAGGAACCCTCAGAACTATGAATGTGTACGGGAGCCAGACTCACTCATCATGTTCTTTGATGTGCAGTGCTTATAGCTCTACAGACTGCTTAGAGAGGACTTCCTGTGGGGGAGATCATCCCGTCTCTCCTTAGAGCTCAGCTTGCTCCCAACTGAAGAGCTCATTTACTCTGATGTATTTCTGATATTCTTTAATCCATAAAACTTCTCTGATTTCTACTTGCTGACTTGCTTAGACAAATGAACAGACTAGCCAATCACTATTTGTGATAGTCTTTTGTATAATAATCTAAAAATGAACCCCTCTCTTCCAAGAGTGATCAGGGAAATGGATTTCCTTATGAGCCTTTAGATTAGTGATATTTGAAGAGTGGCAGGTATAAGTATAATTCAGTGTTCTTTTTAAAGACTGGGAGAGAGACAGCCCAGCCTCAGCAATCCTGAACTTTGCCAGTCCCTTTCCCAGATAGCATGCTGACATTACTGGGGGAGCCCTTCTCCTGCTTTACAGAGATGTGGTTCAGAATGCATGTCTATCCATTTCCATCCTTGAACCCAGTCAATATATACAGATGAGTGTTATTGTAATGGCTAAAATTAAATTATGAGACTGCTGGTAGCTTTAGTAGCTTTTTTTTACATCAAAGTAGTGATAGTAAAGAGAGGGAAATGTAGGAAAGAGTTAATTAGCTTACTACCCTATTTGGTGTTTGATGTATTGAAGCTCACCACCAACAGGGATTCCTTCAGGTTACAAGCTTTATGAGAGAGAGAGAGACAGAGAGAGAGAGCAGTTTTCTCCACCCAATAGTCACATGTCATGTCTGAGGAACCAACCATAGTTCCTTAATTTGTCTGACACTGCCCAGAGGAGCAGTGCCTATGGGATCAGTTTCCTTCTCATTGGTTTCAACTTCCTTTATCTGAGGGTTTGTTTATATTTGCAAATCTCAATGATAAATGACTTCCAGGTCACTGATTGATGATGTAAAACAAAGTGACATAATAGGGAAAGAGGCTGCTTTCCAAAAGTATGTATGTATATGCATATATGTTGGCATATATATACATGAAGAGAAAGGTAGCCTCCTATTCCCCTTATACACCTATAAAAAGTAGATAGAATAAATGCAAAATGAATATAAAGTAATTAGAGAGCAAGCATTAGAAGTTGAAGAAATCATGAGAGACCCCCATTCATATGCTGCTGAACAGAGCTAGAGAAAATCATGAAACATCAATAACTAAACCTACTGTATTATGTAAAAATGGACTTGAATCCAGGACTTCAATCCCCAGAAGTCCTTGCTCATCTTCCCCAAAATGCTTTGTAATATCACTGAATTCTCACCTGGGCAGAGAGCAAATCATTATTTAAAGGGTATCCGCCCACGGCAGAGTCTCTTCTCTTCCTGTCTCTGCTGGCAAACAGACGCGTCTCATGATGTGAGTGAAATTTGGGTGGGCCTCATGGCCCACCTAGCACGTGCTTCTCTTGCTTGTATTTTCTTTAATCCTTAACCTTTAATAAACCTCTAAAAATATAATACCTCATGCAGAAAGAAACTAATTTCTACCTGCCTTAGTATCCCCTAAATTTTAATCTTTACAGTTTGGAGACCACTTCGGGAAAACAAAATATCTCAATCTTCTGATTCTTTTCTTTACTGATCTTTAGTTCAGCCTTTAATAGCTACTGCCTAGAAATTTTTTTAAGCCAAGTTTCTCCAAGATGCTTTTTTAGAAAACCATCTTGATCAGCTCCTGCCAGCAACCATCCACTTCAGACTTTCTTGAGCCCTTCCCTCCCACCCAGCTCAGCCGCTTCTCCCTGTCTGCCTGCAGCCATCCGCTCCAGACCGGTTTGCTGTTTGACCCGATTGCAGCTCACCTGCCCACCCCGGTGGCCCACTCCGGCTCTGGCTCCTGTCCTGGCCTCTTCATTCTCACCTGGTGCCTGCTCTCCTGGCCCTGCCCACCCCGGTGTTCTCTCTTGCTCACCTGGCCCCCCTGATTCAACCTAGATTGCAATCACCTGGTGACCTGCCTGCCCAACAAACTCTAGCCTTGGAGCAGATCCGCTCATTACTCACAACTCATTTCTACCAGCTGGTAACAAACGGGGTATTGGCTCCACATGGGCGGATTGGGCTCCACGTGGGCGGATTGGAGAGTAGGAGGGAGAGACAAGAAGGAAAAAAGAAAGATTTTTCAAGCAGGAACTTAAAAGCATGGCTATATTACAAGGATATCTTTTAATTGCATTGATCCTTTTATTGACTTCACCTGCCTGTCAGGGAAAATATTCAGCATTGTAAACCTTTCAGCTAACTTTGGGGAAAAAACTCTGTGTAACAGTCGACTGAGAGCCAGGCCCAGAGACAGGAGGTCTCTGGTTGAAATCTGGCCTGGAGACACTTCATGGTCATGTGGCCCTGAGCAGATCACTTGGACCTCATTGCTTACCACTTATCAATTACCTTCTGACAATAGGCATCTAAATGGATAATTAAAAACAAACAAACATATATACTTTAAGGCATTTCAGACTCCAATGGTTGAAAAAAATAATCTCTGTATTCTATTGCATTTTCCTTATTGCTTTGTTTAAGATATAACTTTGTGATTTTAAGTTCATATATTACTGGATTCAATATTATTCTATTATACTGTTCACTTAATGTACTGAGTTTTAAAATTCTGTTGCTTTTCCCTAAAACCATATTGAGATCATTGTAATTAAGCCCATATGTGAAAAAACAGCCTTTCTATTTTTGCCTTTGTAAATTGTCACATAGAGGATAGATGGACTTCAGAACTGGTTACAATTGCTATAACAACCTTTGGAAAATTTAATGTGCTAAATATCTCAACTGATTTTAAGGGTTTTTAAAATATGATTTTTGGAATTTTTTTTAAGAACCTCTGGTCATTTTTGCCTGCCCCTACCACGAGGTAAGGCCCATAGCTGAAGTGAAATACATTTTATAACCCCCAACCTTCCCGCATTTCTAAATATGTGAATGGAAGTTGGGGCAGTTAATCTCAGGGCATTTGTACCCCTAAAAAAGCCTCCAAAAAAGAGTACCTCTCATTTATACTCTTCAGCTCATTACTTTACTTCCACCAGAATGATATTTCTTCATGATGTTCAAAACCCCAAATGAGTTTTACTTTTTTTAAAAATATGTTTAAATACCAAGGTTGAAAGATTGCTATGTTTGTAAAAAAATTGTGACAAATATCCATCAATTCATAGTTTAAAAAAATACCATACAGCAACTTATGTGAAATATGATAGTGTGTTTGTTTGCTATTATAATTAATTGGGCTATTGAGAATTTTGGGGATATTGATAACTACATATTTGTACTACTGTTCTTTAAAAATGAAAATTGTTACCTTGTTCAATTCATTTGCTTTCACTCACAGTAGATCATGGCCAGGCATGAAGAGGAAATGGATCTCATTTTTGGTGAGAAAGCCTTGCATTCTATATTTTCTTAGCTGACACAGAGTGTCAATGATTATAAGCTACATTTTTGAATTTTTAAAACTCTTTTATTATATTTTTCTTGCATGTGCAATATACTATTTGTTTTTTTTTTAATTTTTCTCTCCTTTTTATATTTGAAGCACATGTTACAGCGTTAAGATTTTCTTTAACCTTTTGACTTTTCAGTACTATAAGTTTAAAATACATTTGTCAATGTATTCCCAAAAAACTAGAGACTATAAAAATGATGCCACTGATTATTTTTAAAAAAATTATGGGACTTTGCTTAATGATTCTGTCTGATTACAGGACAAGATATTCACAAAAGAGTCATTGCACAGAGCCAAAGAAAAGCCAATCCAGGATGGATTGATGCACTTCTAGGCCAATACAAAGGTCTTGAACCTAATGTGAAGACTCGAGGTTACTGTGTTTAACATTTTGTTATGACATAGGCTTTCCTTGTGTCCACACTCACTCTGAAAATACTCACAGACGAGTATCCCCAAAACCTTGGCTCATATAATCTGGTCCCCTTTTCTGCCTTTCATAGTGTGGTACCTTTCTGTAGTCCTGGCTACCGACTGGGTAAATGTATCATTGCTTAGATCATTTTGATTGGGCCCTGATTCAAGGACCTCAAATTGTTGTGATGTTTAAGTTGATTATGTTTTTATGATCCTTTTTGGGGAAACTTCTTTCCCCAATAACGATCAAACAGGGGAATGTAAAAATGGACTTGAATCCAGCACTTCAATCCCCAGAAGTCGTTGTTCCACTTTCCCAAAATGCTTTGTAACCTCACTGAATTCTCACCTGGGCAGAGAGCAAATCATTTAAAGGGTCTCCGCCCACGGCAGGGTCTCTTCTCTTCCTGTCTCCGCTGGCAAACAGACGCGTCTCATGATGTGAGTGAAATTTGGGTGGGCCTCATGGCCCACCCAGCACGTGCTTCTCTTGCTTGTATTTTCTTTAATCCTTAACCTTTAATAAACCTCTAAAAATATAATACTCCTTGCAGAGAAAAACTAATTTCTACCTGCCTCAGTATCCCCTAAATTTTAATCTTTACAATTAGCCAGAATATAGTGTGAAATTTCCCCCCTCAATATGTACTTTTGAAAGTTGCCTTCATGGTATATTCCAGCACTTCCAGATTTGAAATCATATATTGTGTGTCATTAACATTTGGCACGGAGCCAAACTCATTTGCAAAGTGCAGGTTAGATTTACCTGCCTTTAGGTTGTTGTCATTATCATTTAAACCAATGTCAATCAACTATGCTTTGTTACATATTCATTGAACACCTCCCAATCCACACCTCAATAAATGCGGATGAGGGGTGCAAGGCTCTCTCTTGATTCCTATTCTTCCACTTGATCCCTTTCATTCTCTTTTCCTCATTCCTATCTAGGAATTCTCACTACCACGTGTTCTCTTATTTCTCATATTTTCCCTTAATTAATTTTCTAAGGAAAATATCATTAGGAGCAAGCACCGCTCCCCAAATCAATTAAGTTGTCTTTGAGTCTTCATTTATCACCCATTTTCCTCAGACTCCTTTCTCCTTCTTAAACTATAACCCACAAAGGAAAATTATATAACAATCGCTGCACGGATTGTTATAATGATGCTTGTAGTCATAGCTGATGAGCGAAAACTGACTCCTTACATCATTTTAGGCATAAAAAATTACATAAGGAACAGTTACCATCAGGCACGATCATCAGCGTGTGCAGGAAAAGGGATGGATGAATGAAGAACTTGTATTAGATTGGTTTAATGTGGTCTAGGGTAGGTGTCCCATGTATTACTGAGTCAGAGAGGAATGCTCATACTGGAGGCAGTCAAGGATCACCTGATTGAAAATATGAAGAAGAGAATTGCTGAAATGCTCTCAGACCTTGTTGTTATTCTGGGAGGAATGACATTGCAATTTACAAGTGTTAGATGTAGTAATTAATAAGCCACTCAAAGATCATTTGAGGAAAGAATATGAGTGGACGTTGGCCAGAAACCACGATTTTAGGAGAAAATAAAATGGGTGTTTCCTCTTTCTGAATTACCCATCAAAATACTTGGGATAGCACTATATTTGGGGCCATATTATATTTGGGCTAATACAGTCATAAGTAGAATAAATATAGTCTTGAAGTGAGAAAAACTAAGTCCTTGACCAGAAGAATCTCTTTTTCCCCTGGGAAAGTAGAAATCAGAACTGAGCTTTCCTGTGAAGGTCAGCCAGTGCAGAATAGTTAGAATCCATGAGAAAATAACTGGGATGAGATATGTATGGAATGACTTCCACCCTATGCCACTGGCCAAGATAGCTTCTAGTGAATTAAACTTTGGATTTTTCAAATGAGATGTTACTTTAATGTATGTTCTGTCAGAACAAGCAACAAGTGATCATATGACACACAAGAAGTTTTTAAAGTGGTTAATCTGTGAATGGGATTTTATACAGGAATGAAGAATTGGGTATATTGCAAAAGAAGGGATTTTTTAAAAAAACACCATTGTATTGGACTAAGAATATCTGAAGGAATTCATGATCTAGAGATTGACATGTTTTCAGATACAAATTACCAGAAAGTAATGATGGAGGAATACAAAATAAATATGTAGGCATTTGTACTACAAAGTGAATTAAGTTTTCCACCTGAATAAGTTAAGGATATATGATATGCAAACTGTATGTCTTTAACAAGAAAAAAATTGACCAGCCCTGAAATCTAGAAGTTTTTTTTTTAAGTATGGTACCTTTCCTCTACTTGCAATAATGGTAAAGAGGAGAAGGCAGAAGAAATAAGAGTAAATAAAATAAAATAAACAAAGGCTAGGGGCAAATGCTAGTGTGATTTAGACATCACAAATTGCAAATTGGAATAATGTTGATGGAATTAAATCAGGTACATAGCAATGTTTTGAGGTAAAAGAAAACTGAACTGGAGATTTTATTCTGCTTTAAATAGAGAGTTGAAAGAGTCAGGATACATACTTTGGACTTCAATTTTTTAAAATAATGAAAGATTGCTAAAGGACTTAATCAAAGCTATTTGGAAGTGTGGAGTTCAAACTAAACTCCACTGAGAGTAAATTATTTTGAAGGGTTTGATACATTCAAAATTTTAAATTGGGTAAGTCCACTTGTTAATGAGGGATAAGTGACAAGGTTGTTAAGTAATAAAAACCTAAATCAAGCCAAACAGCCTTAGGATGAATTGCTTACAAGCTATTAACCCCTTCCTCAAACACAGGAGGGAGAAAGAAGTACTTATAATTGTTTCAAATTGATTCTCAGTGACTAAAATAGCAAAACAATAAATACATATGACCTCAACAAGTTGACAGCTACTGTGTGATAGAATTTGAAGATGAGTATATTTTAATTATATATTTCAGAAGTTTTAAGGAGATGTTCAAAAGATTAAAAGTTGCCAGCCATGTCTTACCAAAAGGCTTGCTTGAAGCTATAGAATCTTAATGCAAGCATTCCAGGTCCCAAATAATAAGATAAGTTAGGTAAAATGTAATTGATGAGTTACCTCACACGAACTTTGGTAACATAACTTGAGAGACCCCCAGTGTAGTCGAGGCATTGCTGTAAGGGTTAAAGCCCTCCTCTTCTCCCTGCTTGGGCTGCATAGTCAAGGTCATGGGTTGAACTGTGTACGACCTGCCCAGCTGCATGCTCAAGGTTGGAATGGTCAGCAGAGGGAGGATTGATAATGGTTGTGAGAAATTGTGAGAGACTGTGGGAAACTTGTTTCTCTGCCCTTGTTTGGAATCCTCTCAGTTCCTCCTTGTGCCTGGCAGGTAATGTCATGAATTCCTATGAATCTGCCCAATTATTGGTTCCTGCTGTTGCTGGGTGGTAACATCATATCTTCCTGTGGGTCTTAACCTATATATGCTTTGTCTGAATCCAATAAACTTTGTCGCTATGCATTTTCATATAGCATCCATTCATTACTCTTCACTTTTCGTTACCCCAAGTAAGGTCACACAGGGTTGGCCAACCCTGGCGCTGAGCCTTACACAAATGGCGTCTGGGTACAGGGACATATGCTGTCGTAACCCTGATTCCTTTGCTGGTCATAGGATGATGAAGAGTTAACGGCCTCTGCTGCGAGACTGAAGCTCGGGTGGGCAGGGGATCAAACAGAGATAAAGAGCGCCACATTGGCGGGCCTCCTCTATTTTCCAACTTTGTCTCTCTTTCTTTTGCTTTTTAGTTTATCTTTTAGCAGTAATGGGTAATTCAATTCCTGTCTTTTTAAAGGACAAAGATTGGCAAACAGTTCCAAGATCTCCTAGGAATGGGTTAACTCCCCTGTTAACACTATGGGGAGGATTGGGGAGGATAATCGGCTGTGTCTCTCGAGAAGTTTTAAATCTGGTGTTCTGCTTACTATAAACGTTCATTATCCCTCTTTGATAATGTTCCAATCTTTCTTTCTTGTGACTTCTCGGACAGCTCTATGCTGTTCCCTGATAGTTCTAAACTGTCCCCTATTAGGGATCCCCTTTCCCCTGGTTCTTTTATTGGAACCCTCCCTTCGGTTCTCTTTGGAGAACCCCTGATGCTGTGTGCTGGTCATACAAAGTTTTGATGCTATGGAAATCCCCTCGGTGGTGAGTATACGAGATACTCTAAGGGTGAGAGGAAAATCTATTTTTTCTCTAGAATGGATCCTAAAACACTGATTTTTTTTCAAAGCATGCTTGTCACAATGTTGTGTGATTCTGTTTATCATTGTCTTTGTCAAAGTCTTGTCTCTATGTATTTTTAAATTGGACACTCACAAAAAGAAAGAAAATAAAATGGGATAGTTGCAAGATTGAACTTGCCTGTCAAAAATCCTCAGCAGAGGACAAAAGCAAATACCTGTTCAATGATTTTTTCCTCTTTTTTCCTTTGGATGGGCCCCCAAAGAAGCGAAAAAGAGCAAAATTCAGAGCAGAAAAAGGGAGATTTTTACTCCATAATTAGAGGCTATTTTTCATTTAAGATTAATGGTTTGATGTATGCAATTTGAAAGGATTGTTAATGATTTTGACATGATACAAATATAATTTCGTGTATTATAGTAACTATTTGTCATGTTAATAATGTCATGTTAATAAGATTTACCAGATTTTATCGAGCACAACAAAATTCATGGTTAGAAGTTTATTTTGTTAAATCTTGCTATGCATAATGGTTTCAGTGAATTTGAGAATTGTCTAAATGTGGCTGATAGCCAGACTGATACAGAGAGGGAATATTTTATTCTATAAGGACAAAAATTACACTGGCTACTTTATAAATGTAAAAGTCATTCAAAAAAAGTTGTTATGTTGTTGAGAAGAACTTATTCTAGAAATTAAATTTGGGATTTTTTCAAATTAGATTTATTTTCATGCATGTGCTGTCAGGAGTAGTAACAAGAAATTATATGACACACAAGAAGTTTAAGTGATTAATCTGTTCATGGGGTTTAATAATATTAGTACTAGGAATTTGATATTTTGCAAGAGAAAATTTCTAAACGTTGTTGTCTTTGACTAAGGTTATATGAATTGCTTTTAAAAATGTGTACAATGTATAGGAAGGAATTTAAGGGTTTATGATATGCAAACTGCAGCCTTGAAATAAAAAAGGCTTGTCATAAGGATTAAATACAATTCAGGATAGTACCTTTTCTCTACTTACAATAATGGTAAAGAGGAGAAGCCAGAAGAAATAAGAGTAATGGATAGAGATACTAGTTGATACTGTGAATTCTAGTGTAAAATATATACAACAAATTATAAATTGGAATTTAATCAGGTATGTAGCAATATCTTGAGCTAAAAGAAAACTAAACTGGAGGATCTATTCTACTTTAGACAGAAATTTGAGAGGAGTGCACGTAAATGCTTTGTACTTCAGTTTGGTTAAACACTGAAACATTGCTAAAGGACTTAATCAAAGTTATTTGGGAGTTGTGGAATTCAAACTAAAATCCACTGAGAGTAAATTATTATGAAAGAGGTTTGAGAAATTCAATATTTTAAATTATAGTGAGCTCACTTGTTAGAGAAGGATGGGACAAGGCTTTTAGGTAATAAATCTAAACTGAGCCAAGCAGCCTTGGGATAAAACTTTCTCAGAAGCTATTAACCCCTTCCTTGCACACAGGAAGGAGAAAGAAGTGCTTATAATTATTCTACACTGATACTTATGAACTGAAATAGGGACCTCAAAGATTTAACAACCACTGTGTGATATAACTTAAGATGAGTATATTTTAATTGTAGAAATTGAGGTTTTAAAACGCTCAAACAAACAAACTTTGCCAGCCTTGTCTGACCAAGTAGCTTGTTTGAAGCTGTGGAATGTTACTGCAAACATTCCATGTCCAGAATGATAAGATTATTCAGCCAACAATATGCAGCTTCAGTCCTTCTTTCTGTAAGACTGCACTTTCCTGCTCTGTACAGCATCCATTATATGGATTATATTCTTCTTGGGGCTGAAGATGAATATCAAATATGCAAGTGCTATAGTTAATTGGAAATTATCTTGCAAAAATATCATTTAGTCATCGCTCAAGAAAAGATTCAAAAAACAAGTCCCGTACTCTGTTCAGGGGCTCAGTTATATGTAACAGCTGTTATGCCTCAAAAATATGATTAAGAAAGGACTGCCTTAATACCTTAAATGATTATCAGAAATTGTTAGGTAATATCAATTGTGTTAGGCAATATTCATTTCTTACTACAACTGAATTACAACCCTTATTCAAAATACTGGAAGGGAGTTCTGATTTGAATTTCCCTGGAACTTTAACACCTGAGGCCTCTCTTGCTTTAGAGATAGTAGAAGACAAATTGAATCAGGCTCCACTTAACCACTATCAGCCTCAATTAGCCGTGGAAGTGAATATTTTTGCAACTTTCATGTTACCAATAGGTGCCTGAACTGAGAAACAAAAAGTCATTGAATGGTTAAATCTAAAAGCAAAATGGGAAGGGCATAGAACATGTGATCTCAGGTTTAGGATAGTATCCTCATGAAATCTGGGTACCCATTGCTAAAGATATAATACAGAATTATTTACAAAGTTATGACAAATGGTCTTTACTATTAGTGTACCTTATTGCTATTACCACCTACACTCTACAAAGCTTATTTTCTTTTTTGTCACAACATCCTATTGTTTTTTCTCATATTCTAAGAGATTGTCCGGTATCAGGACCTAATGTTTTTGTTGATGCAAATGCTAATTATAAGGCAGGAGTATACAAGGAAAGTAGCTCACCTGTAATTTTTACCCTCCCTAAAACAGATAATGGACCTGCTTATACTTCTAAACAATTTTTTCTTTTTTGCCAACAAGGACAAACTATTGTGGAGCACAGTAATCAGATCTTAAAAACATTTCTTTTAAAACAAAAATGGGGAGAAAGCGCCCCACATCGATGATTGGCAATAGCTGTATATACTATAAATAATTTGATCTTTACTTCCAATAATTTATCCAGAGCTGAAAAATTTTTCTCTGCATTTTCTTATGTACGAAATTCAGGTACCACCATTCCTGTGCTCCCTGACCCAGAACAAAAATTTGGCATGTGGAAAGATGATAATCAAACTTGGCAAGGACCACCCAGTGGTCCTGCAAGGCCGAGGTTCTGTTTGTGTCTTCACAGGTAAAGACAGAGTATGGCTCCCTCTCCGCTGAGTTCGAGAAATTGACCATAAAGAGAAGAAAAAGGGGAGGGCGCAAGAAGCCTCGCAAGGAGACTTGACAACGTCTCCATAAGATACTGACTCTTCTGCTTCTATTCCAGAATTTAAGTACAGCTATTGGAATAAAGAGATGGTTTTTTTGGGAACAACCACCTTGGGTAGAGTATGTCAGCATGGGACATGCTTTACCGGAAGTCATCTTATATACAAAAACTAACTGATATTCCTGGCATTTACCATTTTGAGAGATAAGCTAAGGACAACAATCAGGCCAACAATTTGTTTGTGCCTTTCAATTGGAACTGGACTAATTGAGGCACCCCCAGTGTGCCTTGCAAGAGACCATCCTGCATGCCTGCCCCTCAGATCTCTGCAGGTGCATTATTATGGTCATTCTGACCTGTCAGACTCTTTCTGGATAGGAACGTATTGTGTAGACAAAGGGATAAAATATGAAGGTTACGGCCAACTGCAATATCTAGGTTGGCTTGGGGAATCTTGTGATTGTATTTGGGGACAAGAAAGACCTATTTGTCTATATGTGATGGAATATGAACAAAGAGACACTGTTAATATGTTTCCACCCTTGCTATCATGTAGACCTAAAAGGGCATCATGTATTCATTGAAAAATATGATTTGGGTGTATTGGTATAATGACACAAGGTGTATTGGAAAGAAACTGGATTCTTATAAATTTCATGATTGTTTTATAGGAGGATACAGCTCGCCTTTGTGGGTGATGCCCCCAGAACTAATTGGGTACATTCTGCTAATTTCACACAGATTTTGACTGATTATGGAAAGATAGCCCTGGCATTGGATAAAGTAAATATGTCTCATTATGTTAATGTTACTTATAATGAAAAAAACAGTAAATAGAAGTGTTACATTAGACACTCAAGCTAGACACTCAGGGGGATGGTATCACTCACTTGCAGATAGAGCAATGGAAAGATTATCTCAACTAATTAGCTCTAGGGAAAAGAGATGTATTTCTTGCATAGTTTTAGGTATTGTAGCCTTGATAGCCGCCCTTACTGCTACAACTGTCAGTAGTGTTTCTTTAGCACACAGTGTAGCTAATGTTCGTGTCCTGGAACATGATGCAGAATATTTACATGGGCTTGCGCAGAATGTAACCAAGGCTTTGCACATACAGCAAGATATTAATATAAAGGTTTTTTATGCTTTACAACAAACATCTAAAGATGTATTGTTATTAATTAATCAAGTAGAAATTGTAGCGATTACGGGTAAATTAAGGTGTGATTATCATTATTCAGCTTTTTGTCTTCTTCCTGTTAAAGCTAACACGCCTTATGCATTTGAAAAAATTAGAAATGATCTACAAGGTCTTTGGCTAAAAGGCAATATCTCGGAAAACATCCAACAATTGAACTGTATTATTGAAGAAATGGATAGTTCCTTAGCTGAGGATCTTTATCCTGAACATATTGCTGATTCTATATACAATTGGATTAAATCAGGCCAAAGTTGGCTGTCTCCTTTAGCTCAAATGAGTATAACCATATTGACTTTCATACTGTTTATAGTTATCTTACTGGTCCTTCTTCCCTGCCTATTCTGGCTCCTTGTGTCCAGCGTGGGTAGGATTGGACAAGTTCTGACCCAACACCGAGTACTGTTGCAAAACAAAAAGTGGGAATTGTAGTTGAGGCATTGCTGTAAGGGTTAAAGCCCTCCTCTTCTCCCTGCTTGGGCTGCATAGTCAAGGTCGTGGGTTGAACTGTGTACAACCTGCCCAGCTGCATGCTCAAGGTTGGAATGGTCAGCAGAGGGAGGATTGATAATGGTTGTGAGAAATTGTGAGAGACTGTGGGAAACTTGTTTCTCTGCCCTTGTTTGGAATCCTCTCGGTTCTTCCTTGTGCCTGGCAGGTAATGTCATGAATTCCTATGAATCTGCCCAATTATTGGTTCCTGCTGTTGCTGGGTGGTAACATCATATCTTCCTGTGGGTCTTAACCTATATATGCTTTGTCTGAATCCAATAAACTTTGTCGCTATGCATTTTCATATAGCATCCATTCATTACTCTTCACTTTTTGTTACCCCAAGTAAGGTCACACAGGGCTGGCCGACCCTGGCACTGAGCCTTACACCCCAGATGTTACTTGATGTTTTGATTAATTATTGACCTGTATAGTAGCCAAGGGACAGGCAGGATTTTGAAAATGGTATATGTGCTTGCTCACAATTTATGCCTGTGCTGTGAATTGAGCTAACATGACCTAAATTTTGTAACTAATGAGCACTGTGCTAAAGATGGTGTTTCAATAATATAATCCTTTATATAAGGATTCTTTAGAGTTTTTGATTAGTGCTTGCTTCAGCATCACATATACTAGAGTTTTTGATTAGCACTTGCAGTGATACCAAATGGAATGTTATTTTTATGATGGTAAAAAGCAACTCAGAGAAGGTGCAGAGGTTGAATATGGAAGAAAGAGGGGCTTTGCTCTGGAGTCCATAAAGCTTGAAGATGCAGATTTGTAGAAGAGAGAGGGAGTAGAAAAGAGAGAGGGGAAGGTGAACGCGTGAAAGCAATAATTGGATCACTCACCTAGGCATAATTTCTAAAATTAATGTATGTGGTATTGGTAAATCACAAATGATTCTGGAATTTTCTCTGTAAAGTTATGCTAAAGAGATTCCTGTATGGCCTTGTCTTAGTCTGAAGAGATGGTCTAGGTCCAGGAGATGATCCAGCTCTGATTTATATTTACTATTTATATTTATTTTTTTGCTACTCAATTCAGCACTCCTGTTCCCTATTGCCAAAACATGTGAGAATAACTGAGTGATCAAGCTTCATTTGAGGGTATGGAAATTTGTTTCTGGACTGCTGATAAGCAGAATTTCTCTGAGCTGTAATTGGTAAGACATGTCTTTTAAGGAAAAAGAAGGCTTCTGGGATCTAATGGTGACAAAGTACACAAAGGACAGAGAATGTCCTGAGATGGTTACAGAGGCAATTCAAGGCTCATTTTGGACTGGACCTTTTCTAACCATCTAGGCTGTTAATCCTTCAGTGACACAACGATGGCATGAGCCAGTGACCGCTTTGCCCTGTATGTGAAGCCCTTTATTTATATTCACATCGCTTGGGACATGAGGACATTTTCCTTGTCTGCCTTCTTTTTAGAGACAAGTTCCCAGAATCAGCACATAATGCAAATTGTAGAAATAAAGGTTTCCATTTCCCCAAACTACTTATTAGTTTAATTGAAAATTGAAAATTATCAAATTGTTAGGGAACATACTTTGAGAACTAGGCAGAGTTATTAATAAATGGTTTCTATGTGTAGCCTTGATTTACCACAATTAAAGTTTGTATTTTGTGTTTGGAAAAGAAATAACCTAAAGCTTTCTGGATTTCCTTCAGGATCTAGGGTAAAGAAACACATCTTTGAAATCTTGTTCCTCAGGTGGTTATCACTGCTATGTAAACGTGGGCTTTGCAAAAGAATGTTCTTTAACAGAAACATCACACATCAATTCTCCAAATGAAACTTAGGAATCAACTCCTGTCAGAGGATGATTTCTGGAGATGAAGTCTATTGGCTACGATTCCCAAATGTTAATGTTTAATATCAATTTCTATTGTACTAATTCTCTCTGTCTATATCCGTTGCTCTAGTTTTGGCCAGATCCTGGTTTCTGTCCATCTGCTTTAAGAACTGAACCCCCCCCCCCAGGCCCCCATGAGCAGTCTGCCGGTCAAGGGTACCATTCACTGGACCAGTCCTTCAGGTCTCCCAGCCTTCAGTGAGCCCTTACTGCAGACACGCCCCTGGAGATCCTGTGCCCCTCCCCCCTCCTCCCAGGGGTTCGACGCCCCTTATCAGCTATGAAGAAACTACAGAAGACTGGAAACATCGCCCCTGTTCCCTTAAATATTTGGAGGAGGGGCACGGCATGGGACATTGTACCCCTAGGGTGTAGAAGTTTTTCAGGCAGACTATAGGCAGAAAAATTCTTTTGCTCTCACTATATACCCTTACCTGCCACCCAGGCAAAGGTTTGACCCCATCACCAGTAGAGGGGGAATCGAGATGAGACAATGAAGCCTCCTGGAATGGGTGGGAGGATCCTGCAGGCTCAGCTCTTATGGAGGCTGGTCGGTGACATGGTACTGATGTTGGTTAAAGGTCATGTATATGCTTGTCTATCGGCAAGAGACCCCTGCCCTGTGGAGCCACACAAACCCTGAGGTCACGCTGCAGAGAAGGGGGTCGGGGGCTTCCCTCATAGACCTCTCGGTGGCTCATGAGGTCCGGGGAATGACATACAGGAAACCAGGGCATCCTTATAAAGCTTGTTTTACAGGACAAACCTGCTCGGCCTCAAAGAGGGCTGCATTGCCAGTGCAGATACTGCTTCGAGCCTCTCCCCTTGGCCCTGTGCTCCCAATCTCCCCTGATCCCCCAGAGACCTGGTACTGGAAATGAAGGGAAGTGGGGGTTGCACTGTGTCCAAATGAACAGTTCCTGGAAAAACTGCAAGGCCACAGTTGAGACAGATATCCTGGAAAAACTGTAAGACACTCTACCCAAGGCCACAGCTGTTGAGACAGATATCCTGCTTACTATCCTCCCTTTAAGCTGCTCTCTCTATATACGGACTCCTGGTCTTACCCCGGTGTGGTTTCCCTTGGGTGGCCGCCCTAGTGCGCTAGGAATAAACCTCTCCCCTTTGCCTTTACATTGTCTCTGCATGTTCCTTTGTGGGGTTCTTCCACTCGGACCCTAACAGAAAGTCACTCCAGGGACATGGTTTGCTTGTACTATAGGCATTACACCTTGCCTTTCCCCCAAGACAATTGCAATCCTGGATGCTGCAGGTAAGCCTATACTATGCATCCTAGTCCACATTATTCCCCAGGTTTACTATTCTTCTGGTGAAGAGGGTGAACATACTTTGACAAAATGCCCACTGAAGAACACCTCCTTAGTTTGGTTCGGCGCTGTCGGGCACCCATTCTTGTCCCAATCCTGATAGGACTGGGGGTAGGAGACAGTGCAGCCCTGGGCACTACTGCCCTGGTTCAAGGCAGTTGTAAAAACGGACTGGAATCCAGGACTTCAATCCCTACAAGCCTTTGCTGCACTTCCCCAGAATGCTCTGTAATCTCACCTGGGCCGAGATCTAGAAGGTATTTAACCTGATTGCAAAAGCTTTTGGGTCTCTCTTTTGGACTTCTGTTTTGGAGCAGATGCGTCTCTTCGATGATGAAAGGTTATCTTGTCTAGGCCTCTGGCCTAGGCACGTGTTTTTTCTTATTCTGTATTTTCTTTAATCCTTAACCTTTAATAAACCTCTAAAAAATATAATACTCCTTGTAGAGAGAAACTAATTTCTACCTGCCTCACTCTCTCCTAAATTTTAACTGTTACAGTTTTTGGCGACCACTAGATTGGATGAGAACTTCTCAAATTTTTTAGCCTAGATAATGATTTTTTTTTAAGCCATGTTTCTCCAAGATGCTTTTTAGAAAACCATCTTTATCAGCTCCTGCCTGCGGCCCTCTCTGGCTCCTGCTTCTGCTCCTGGCCTCTCACCTGGTGCCCGAGCTCCCAGCCCTGCTTGTCTGCGCTCCAGCTCCCGGCCCTGCCCACCCCGGCGGTCTGTCTCTCGCCCATCTGGCCTCCAACCCAGACGGCTCATCACCCCAGCCCCAGACTCATGAGCGCGACCCCAGCTGGCTCATCACCCAGATCCTCTGAGCAGATCGACCAGCTGGTAACAAAAAAACTGCGGTATTGACCACGTGGGGTATCAGAGCAGGGGAGAGAGAGAAAGGGAGTGAAAAGAAACAGACTTTTCAAGCAGGAACTTAAAAAGCAACGGGCTGTTTAAAAGGATAACTTTTGACTGTTCTGGTAATAGCATTGACTTCACCTGCGTGTCAGGGAGAAGATTCAGCTAATCTTGGGGAGGCAAATGGGTGGCTCAGTGAACTGAGAGCCAGGCCTACAGATATGCGGTCCTGGGTTAAAATCTGGCCTGAGACACTTTATGGCCATGTGGCCCCGAGCAGATGGCTCAGATCTCATTGCCTAGCCCTTACTACTCTGCCTTCTGATAATAGACATTTAAATGGATAATTAAAAACAAACAAACAACCCCCCCAAGGAACTTTGAAGAGACTAAAGGCTATATTGTAAGGCATTTCAGACTCCAATGGTTTATACAAATCTCTGTACTCTATTGCATTTTTCCTGATTGTTTTAAGATATAACTTTGTGATTTTAAGTTCATATATTACTAGATTCGATATTATTCTGTTATACTGTTCATTTTAATGTACTGAGTTTTGACTACTTTTAAAATTCTGTTGTTTTTCCCCTATAACTGTCCTGAACAAATATTATTGAATAAGCCCATATATGAAAAAACAGCTTTTTTCTATTTTGCCGAGGATAGATGGACTTCAGAACAGGTTATAATTGTATAACAACCTTTAGAAAATTTAATGTGCTAAATATCTCAAATGATTTTAAGGGTTTTTAAAATATAATTTTTGTAATTTTTTTAACAATCTCTGGTCATTTTTGCCTGCCCCTACCACGAGGTAAGGCCCATTATAGTAGCTGAAGTGAAATTTATTTATAACCCCCAACCTTCCCTCATTTCTAAATATGTGAATGGAAGTTGGGGCAGTTAATCTCAGAGCATTTGTATCCCTAAAAAGCCTCCAAAAAAAGGAGCACCCCTTTATTTATACTCTTCAGCTCACTATTTTACTTGCACCAGAATGATATATAGATTTCTTGATTATGTTCTTAACCCAAGAGGAGTTTTACTTTGTTTAAAAAATATGTTTGAATACCAAGGTTGAAAGCTTGCTACATTTGTAAAAATTGTGACAAATATCCATCAATTCATAGGCTTTTAAATGTCATACAACTTATGTGAAATGTGAAAGTGTGTTTGTTTGCTATTGTAATTAATTGAGCTATTGAGAATTTTGGGGATTTTGATAACTACATATTTGTACTACAGTATTTTTAAAAATGAAAAAATTGTTACCTTGTTCAATTCATTTGCCTTCTACTCACAGTGAGCATAGCCAGATATTAAGAGGAAATGGATCTCATTTTTGGTGAGAAAGCCTTGCATTTTATATTTTTTTAGCTGACACAGAGTGTCAATGATTATAAGCTACATTCTTGAATTTTAAAGCTCTTTTATTATTATATTTTTCTTGCATGTGCAACATACTATTTGTTTTTTTTATTATTTTTTTCTCTCTGTTTTATATTTGAAGCACATGACACCAGCATTAAGATTTTCTTTAACCTTTTGATTTTTCAGTACTACAAGTTTAAGATACATTTGCTAATGCATGCCCTATAAAGCTTGTGACTATAAAAACGATGCCACTAATTATTTAAATAAATTATGGGACTTTGCTTAATGATTCTGTCTGATTCTAGGACAAGATATACACAAAAGAGCCATTGCACAGAGCCAAAGAAAAGCCAATCCAGGATGGATTGATGCACTTCTAGGCCAATACAAAGGTCTTGAACCTAATGTGAAGACTCGAGGTTACTGTGTTTAACATTTTGTTATGACATAGGCTTTCCTTGTATCCACACTCACCCTGAAGATACTCACAGATGAGTGTCCCCGAAACCTTGGCTCATATAATCTGGTCCCCTTTTCTGCCTTTCATAGTGTGGTACCTTTCTGTAGTCCTGGCTACCGACTGGGTAAATGCATCATTGCTTAGATCATTTTGATTGGGCCCTGATTGAAGGACCTGTTATAGATTTATTTTTCTTTACTTGGAATTTTTACACATAAGACTTTGATAGTCTATATTTTCATCCAGAAATTTTTTCTTTTCTTTTGGATTTTTCTGATTTTTTTAATTTCTCTTGCCAATTGATTCATATACCTCATACCTCAGCCATGCATCCCTAAGTGATCCTGTTTTTTTAATCACCCTCTTAACGGGGATAATGTAAAAAATATCATTATTTAAATTGCAAAGTTTAAATTCCTTTTGAGAAGAATTTTAGGTAAAGAAGATGCTACTTCCCTGAATCCAGAACTGAACTCTTGGAGAAGACATAATGAAGATGCCTCCAGATCACTAGCTACACAAAAATGAACTTTGGGTGTGGTTGATTGAACATTTATTTGTATGTATACTTTCATGCCAAAGGGGACTGCCCCCAACTGGCTTTCTGTCAATGCATCCAGTAATTATTGGTTTTGTTCTTTTTTTTCTCTTATCCTCAAATTATTGTAATCTTTAAATTGATTATGTTTTTATGATCCTTTGGGGAAGGACTTCTTCCCAGAGGATCAAATGGGGGAATGTAAAAATTGACTGGAATCCAGGACTTCAATCTCCACAAGCCTTTGCTCCACTTCCCCAGAATGCTTTGTAATCTCACCTGGGCTGAGATCAAGAAGGTATTTAACCTGATTGCAAAAGCTTTTGGGTCTCTCTTTTGGACTTCTGTTTTGGAGCAGATGCATCTCTTCCATGATGAGAGGTTATCTTGTCTAGGTCTCTGGCCTAGGCACGTGTTTTTTCTTATTCTGTATTTTCTTTAATCCTTAACCTTTAATAAACCTCTAAAAATATAATATTCCTTGTAGAGAGAAACTAATTTCTACTTGCCTCACTCTCCCCTAAATTTTAACTGTTACACAGTCAAACTTTTCGATCTCTCTCACAGCAAATTGACCTGGACCTCAATGAGTTAGAAACCTCTGTTAATTTCTTAGAAAAATCATTGTCCTCCAAGGCTGAGATGGTACTTCAAAAAAGAAGAGGGCAGCACCCCCTATTCCTCAAGCAGGGCAGACTTTGTGTAGCACTGGGAGAATCATGCTGCTTCTCTGCAAATCACTCTGGACTTGGACAAAACTCCCTAGGTATGCTCCGATGTAGAATTCACAACCAGGAACATACCAACCAATAAGTCACTAATTAGTACTCCACTCTTTTTGCCTGGTCTCCCTGGCTGACAACTTTGCTTACAGCCATGGCGAGTCCTATCATGTTGCTGATTCTGGGCCGCCTCATTGGCTCCTGTTTAATTAATTGGTTCATGTCCTATATCCACCGATGCCTAAAGGCAGTACAACTTTTTTGATTTTGTGGTCTCACCACCCTCCTGTGTCCAATGAAGACTCACCCACACAAAAGAAAAGGAGGGATTGAAGTGAGGTAAACTAAGTCATTGACCAGAAGAATCTCTTTTCCCCCTGGGAAAGTAGACATCAGAACTGAGCTTTCCTGTGAAGGTCAGCCAGCTCGGAATAGTTAGAATCCATGAGATATGCATGGAATGACTTGCATCCCACTCCACTGGCCAATATGGCTTCTAGATGATAAGGCTGCTCGCTCCATCAAGGTTATTTCTCATGATGAAGATTGTTTGCTTTATATCTCACACCCTATAAAAACTGCATTGTAATTTCAGTCCAGGGCAGTTTTCACTAGGAAGGTTGCCCTGGCCAGTTAGGTATGTATTACCAATAAATAATTTTGGTTCTGTTAATTGAACTTCTGGGTGTCTGGACTCGCTTTATGAAGTGCACCACTTCAGCATCCTTTCCGCGTTGCAAATTTCCTCATTGCAAATGGCTTTGACCATTATCTTGCTTTTGGTTCTGGAGGTATTCTGGATCTCTCTAGAGAGAGGTGGGACCAGGGCTGTACTAACAGAATCAGAATATTCTTATTGGAAATATCAGATGATGGAACAGTCCTAGAGAGCCAATGATTTACTCCAGGGCACACAGAGTATTAGTAGCAGAGGCAAAGGTTTTGTATATCCTCTTTCAATGTGGAGGGGGAGCAGGAGGGAGGGGAAGGATTGGTGAGGGAGGATGAATTTTTAATTCAAGTATAAGTAGGGAAACCTATGAAAGACCCATATTGTTAGTGTTAGAAGGACTTGGAACTTGGATTCACTTCAACTCAACAACCATTCAAAAATTATTTATTTAGCATATTTTTCCATGGTTACATGATTCATGTTTTCTCCCTCTCCCCTTTCTTCCCCCTTCCCAGAGCTGACAAGCATCAACAATCATTTTTTAAAGGCCTAATATGTGTACAGTTCCTGCCCCCTAGGAGCTTACATTCTACTGGATATTGAAAGGGGGAAGAATATAAGGGAATTGAATAGATTATTTAAATGATATGGTCCCTAGGAATTTAATCAATTTTTACAAACTATAGAAAGAGTGAAAGTAAGAAAATCAGAGAGAGGATAGATAACCTAACACATTAAGTATTTTGCTCTGGCCCCTGGCTCAACCCAGGCAGGGCTAATTAATCCTCAGTTAGAGGGGCCTCAGCCTTAAGCTGGAGGGCCTGGGGATGAATAAAGCAAGAGCTTCAGTCACAAAAGACTCTCTCAACTGAGGCGAGTCCTTTCAGAAAATCCAGGAGTCAGCTTTTTTAATTCACCCAAGTGGTAGTTCTAAGGGAAGCAGTCCTCAACCAGAGCTCCTCCAGGGTCAAGTTCAAGGGGAAAGAGAATTCAAAGGAAGTTCTTGGCATTTTTAAAGACCTTTCCTTTTTGTCACTTCCTGTGAGTTCCTTCCATTTTATGTGTACGAATTAGAGCTAAAGCTTTACTTAGGACTGACCAAGGGGCAGTCAGTTGATTCTGATTCATCACCCACTATTGTACATGTGGGTCACAGACCTCCCCCTGCTTAAGGATAAGTGGGGTGTATACTCTTTTGGTGATTAAATCTAAAAATGGGCAGGGGAGAGTAATCCCATCTTGACAATATTGTATGTCAGAGCCGAAAGAGACCAGAGACACCATCTAGCCCAAGCTTTATAGAGAGACATAGATTTGTCTGACTTGCCTAAGGTTAGAGGTTGAGCCAAACTCCTAAATCTCGAGTTGGAAGGGACCCCAGAAGCCAAGCTTCATAGTAGACAGAAAAGGAAACTGGCCAATGAGCAGGGAGGTTGATAGATGTGTGCTTCTAAGTGGGGGAAATGATAGGGTAGGTGCATTTATGGGCCCTTCATTCATTAGGTGGATTTAGGGAAAACAGAGCCCTACTGGGAAGAAATTTCTCAGTGAAAGTAATGGTGAACTTGGGAGGGAGCTCTGCCTATATGTTTCCTAAGTTTTGGGTGACTTCCAGGTCTCAAACCCCTATTATGGGTTAAGGAAGTAGGTGGACCCAATGGATTTGATCTTCTTGGGGGTCATAATTTGTGGGTGGTCCTTTTTTCTGAACTGATATCATTTTCACTTACCCTCATTCCTGTCTCCTGAGATCATCTTCCCCTTGTTCAGTTGTAAAGCCTATAATAATTCCTACTAGAGATAACAGTTTTGGAGCACTTGACACTATAAATTAATTTGACAAAGTGTTGAATAGATGTTCACACCTGCCCTGAGAGAGGCAGGTCAGGGAACATCATCCCCATTTGGCAGATGGATAAATTGAGACTGAGAAAGAAATAGTAACTTTTGGAAATAAAAAAATGCAACTAATTATTTAGCTGAACTGGGGCTCAGACCTAAGTCTACTCACTCCCAGCCCAGGCTCTTTCTTCCACACCAGACTATCTAATCTTTCCCACATTCCCTCAGCTCCAGTGTCTGCCTCCCTTCCTCATTGGCTTTTGCTGCTGGATACTCCTTCCACACTTTGCAGTGAGTGCAACATGCTGGGACCAAAAATGTTTTTGCCAAAGCAATGTCAAAATGAGGAGAAATTCTACTTACTGTCTAAGTGGACAAAGACACTATGTGCAGCCTTTTTACTTACCTAATGATATGAAGAACAAGACTTAGAAAAAAAGAAGTCTATACTTTGTCCCTTATTTCTGGGAAACTCATTCAATTTCTGTCCCATTAAAATTCACTCAATCTGACTCTTGTGTCTGGTTATTACTCTTGTGGAAATAGGTCTGTATTGGGCTAGCCCCAAGATCATCTCCTAAATGTCTATTGAGCTGAATTGAATGAAATCCTTTGATCCCATTCCTTTTCTTTCTTTACTTCTACTTCACTCATTTTGCCAGCTTCAACTCTTACCTCCATGTCACTTAAATTCACAAATATCTTCAATTCTGGAATACCAAAGTTCAAGTCCTAAAACTCAAAGGCTAACTGGATATCTCCCTCTCAACATGACATTTAAAAAAAGGAATTCATTACTAGCTGGTATCAGGAAGGAATACCTAAGAATCAGAACTGCCTCAAATGAAACTGAATTGTCTCTAGAAGTAGTGAGCTCAAAATAAAAAAGAAAAAAGAAACTGTTGGAGTCAGAATGCAGATGGATGCATAATGTAGAATGCAGAATACGATCTCTTTGGTTGTTTATTTGGATTAATAGTTTGGGGTTCTGGTTTTATAAGATTACTCATGAAAATGAACAATGTGGGAAAAATTAAATTAACTTAGAAGTAGTGGGCTCACTGTCACCAGAGATGTTCAAGAAGAAGTTAGATGACCATGTGTAAGGGGTACTGCTGGAAAGATTTCTACTCCAGGTAAGGGGTTAGAGAGATGGTTTCTAGGACCCCTTCCTGCTCTGAGGTGATTTTATGATCTCCCCTGAACTGGGTTGTCCTCTCAGTGTCTGCCAATGATTCTGTTACTTTCCTCAGCCCTAGACATCAGAGTTTTGTCTCTTCCCTCTCTATGCTCCTTCTCTTCTTCCCCTCAGCCAAGCCCCCCCCCCCCCGAATATTTAACAATATCAGTGGTAAAATCTGTCTATTTCTCCATATTTATTGGGCAGTGAAGTCTGATGGATGAGGCCTTGATGTTTACTATTTGGAACTGGCTAAATCATTTCCTTTCTCTGATCTTCCATTTCTTCCCCTTTAAAGGGGAGAAAATAATAATTTCTCTTCTTTATTTCCTCCCTTCCTTCTTTCCACAGCCATTTTGAGGAAAGGTCTTGTAAAATATAAAAAGCACAATTTTGCAGAAGATCCTGTCTTCCCATCCTCAATCCCCACCCCATAGCTTAGGAGAAGGGCAATTCTACCTACAGAGCTAGAATCTCAGGGAAGACCTCAGGGAGAGTCGAGATACCTGGAGCAGGCCATTCCTTGCTAGCCCTATGAATCCTTCAGTGGATGAACAGCCTATTCATATTAGAGCGAGGATGGCCAAGAAAGTTAAAGGGAGAGCAGTGGGTGTCTCTGGTGGCCAAGACCATAGACCAGGAAAAGCAGTAGAACAGAGAACAGGAGAAGTTGGAAGAAAAAATGCCTGTGGGAGAGAGATTGAAGGAAAGAATAAGAAAAATTAGTTGGAGTAATTAGGAGGAGAAAGGAGAGGGAAGAGGAAGATGGAAGAACATTGGAGAGTCTAAGAAAAGAAGCTTAGAATGCCAGAGGATAAGAGAGAACTGGGAGAAAATGAGAGAGGCCTAACAGAGTGCCTGTCACATAATAGGTACTTAACAAACATTTATGGTTTGACTGATATTTAGCTACCAGTTCTGGAAGAACTTTGCTTCCCTTCAGCAGGAGAAAGTATACATGTCTTGTCCCTTCCAATTTTGAATCTATGATTTTATTTTATCTTTAATATTTTATTTTTTCTAATGACATATTAAAAAAATTTAGTACCAGTTTCTCTCCTCTATTTCTTCCTCCCTCCCTCCATCTTTATTGAGAAGGCAAGCAATGTGCAAAATATATTTCTTTTTTTTTTTTAAACCCTTACCTTCCGTCTTGGAGTCAATACTGTGTATTGGCTCCAAGGCAGAAGAGTGGTAAGGGCTAGGCAATGGGGGTCAAGTGACTTGCCCAGGGTCACACAGCTGGGAAGTGTCTGAGGCCAGATTTGAACCTAGGACCTCCCATCTCTAGGGCTAGCTGTCACAAAACATATTTCTGTATCAGTTATGTGAAAGAAAATATAAACTACCCGCTGCCACCAAAAAAGAAAGTCTAAAAAAATGTTTCCATCTGCACTCAGACTTCATCACTTCTTTCTCTGGAGGTGGATAGCACTTTTCATTACCAGTCCTTCAGAATTGTCTTGATTTATTATTATTATTATTATTTGAAATTTTATTTTTAGTGACATGCAAAACATACTTCCATATTGGTCTTTGTTGTCAGAGCATCCTCATGCAAAACCAAAACCCTAAAATAAAAATGTAAAAACACTGATGTGAAAGATGACTTTGGCAGTTCTTTATTTGGAGGTTGATATCATTCCCTATCATGTCTTTCAGGATTGTTTTCAGGATTCAGATCATTGGATTGCTCAGAGTAGTCATGTTTTCACAAATAATCATAGTACAATATTGCTGTAAATGTGTACAGTGTTCTTCTGGTTGTATTTATTTCTGTCTGTATCAGTTCCTGAAGATCTTTCCAGCCTTTTCTGAAATCATCTTTCTTATCATTTCTTTTTTTTAAAATAATATTTTCTTTGATCATTTCCAAGCATTATTCATTAAAGACAAAGATCATTTTCTTTTCCTCCACCCCAACCCCCATAGCCGACACGTGATTCTACTGGGTATCACATGTGTTCTTGATTCGAACCCATTGCCATGTTGTTAGTATTAGCATTAGAGTGTTCCTTTAGAGTCTCTCCTCTGTCATGTCCCCTCAACTGCTGTAGTCAGGCAGTTGCTTTTCCTCAGTGTTTCTACTCCCACAGTTTGTCCTCTGCTTATGGATAGTGTTTTTCTCCTAGATCCCTACAGATTGTTCAGGGACATTACACCACCACTAATGGAGAAGTCCATTACATTAGATTATACCACAGTGTATTAGTCTCTGTGTACAATGTTCTCGTGGTTCTGCTCCTCTCGCTCTGCATCACTTCCTGGAGGATGTTCCAGTCTCCATGGAATTCCTCCACTTTATTATTCCTTTTTGCACAATAGTATTCCATCACCAACATATACCACAATTTGTTCAGCCATTCCCCAATTGATGGGCATCCCCTCGTTTTCCAATTTTTGGCCACCACAAAGAGCGCAGCTATGAATATTCTTGTACAAGTCTTTTCCCCCATTATCTCTTTGGGGTACAAACCCAGCAGTGCTATGGCTGGATCAAAGGGTAGACATTCTTTTATCACCCTTTGGGCATAGTTCCAAATTGCCCTCCAGAATGGTTGGATCAGTTCACAACTCAACCATCAATGAATTAATGTCCCTACTTTGCCACATCCCCTCCAGCATTCATGACTTTCCTTTGCTATCATGTTAGCCAATCTGCTAGGTGTGAGGTGATACCTCAGAGTTGTTTTGATTTGCATCTCTCTGATTATAAGAGATTTAGAACACTTCTTCATATGCTTATTAATAGTTTTGATTTCTTTATCTGAAAACTGCCTATCCATGTCCCTTGCCCATTTATAATTGGAGAATGGCTTGATTTTTTGTACAATTGATTTAGCTCTTTATAAATATGAGTAATTAAACCTTTGTCAGAGGTTTCTATGAAGATTTTCCCCCAATTTGTTGTTTCCCTTCTGATTTTAGTTACATTGGGTTTGTTTGTACAAAAGCTTTTTAATTTGATGTAGTTGAAATTATTTATTTTACATTTTGTGATTCTTTCTATGTCTTGCTTGGTTTTAAAGTCTTTCCCCTCCCAAAGGTCTGACATGTATACTATTCTGTGTTTACCCAATTTACTTATGGTTTCCTTCTTTATGTTTAAGTCATTCACCCATTTTGAATTTATCTTGGTGTAGGGTGTGAGGTGTTGATCAATTCCTAATCTCTCCCACACTGTCTTCCAATTTTCCCAGCAGTTTTTATCAAATAGTGGATTTTTGTCCCAAAAGCTGGGATCTTTGGGTTTATCGTATACTGTCTTGCTGAGGTCGCTTGCCCCCAGACTATTCCACTGATCCTCCTTTCTGTCTCTTAGCCAGTACCAAATTGTTTTGATGACTCCTGCTTTGTAATATAGTTTGAGGTCTGGGACTGCAATCATTTGTGGCCCCCATCATTTGTGTTTTTTTTTTCATTATTTCCCTGGATATCCTTGATCCTTTGTTATTCCAAATGAACTTTGTTATGGTTTTTTCTAAATCAGGAAAGAAATTTTTTGGGAGTTCAATGGGTATGGCACTAAATAGATGAATAAGTTTGTGTAGAATGTTCATTTTTATTATATTGGATCATCCTATCCATGAGCAGTTAATGTTTTTCCAATTGCTCAAATCTACTTTTAGTTGTGTGGAGAGTGTTTTGTAGTTGTGTTCATATAGTTCCTGTGTTTGTCTCGGGAGATGGATTCCTAGGTATTTTATTTTGTCTAAGGTGATTTTGAATGGGATTTCTCTTTCTAGTTTTTGCTGCTGAGCTGTGTTGGAGATATATAGAAATGCTGGTGACTTGTGTGGGTTTATTTAGTATCCTGCAACTTTGCTAGAGTTGTTAATTATTTCAATTAGCTTTTTGGTTGAATCTCTAGGATTCTTTAAGTAGACCATCATGTTATCTGCAAAGAGTGATAACTTGGTCTCCTCCTTACCTATTTTGATGCCTTCAATTTCTTTTTCTTCTCTAATTGCTACTGCTAGTGTTTCTAGTACAATGTCAAAAAGTAGAGGTGATAATGGGCATCCTTGTTTCCCTCCTGATCTTATTGGGAATGCATCTAGTTTATCCCCATTGCAGATGATATTAGCTGATGGTTTTAGATATATACTGTTTATTATTTTTAGGAACGATCCTTCTATTCCTATGCTTTCTAGTGTTTTTAATAGGAATGGGTGTTGCATTTTATCAAAGGTTTTTTCTGCATCTGTTGAGATAATCATGTGTTTCTTATTGGTTTGCTTGTTGATGTGGTCAATTATGTGCATGGTTTTCCTAATATTGAACCAGCCCTGCATCCCTGGTATAAATCCTACTTGATCATGGTGGATGACCCTTCTGATCACTTGCTGGAGTCTTTTTGCTAGTATCCTATTTAAGATTTTTGCATCTATATTCATTAGGGAGATTGGTCTATAATTTTCTTTCTCTGTTTTTGACCTGCCTGGTTTTGGAATCAGTACCATGTTTGTGTCATAAAGGGAGTTTTGTAGAACTCCCTCTTTGCTTATTATGTCAAATAGTTTGTATAGTATTGGGATTAACTGTTCTCTGAGTGTTTGATAGAATTCACTTGTGAATCCGTCGGGCTCTGGGGATTTTTTCTTAGGGAGTTCTTTGATGGCCTGTTGGATTTCATTTTCTAATATGGGATTATTTAAGAATTCTATTTCTTCTTCTGTTAGTCTAGGCAGTTTGTATTTTTGTATATATTCATCCATATCACCCAAATTGGTGTGTTTATTGTCATATAATTGGGCAAAGTAATTTTTAATGATTGCCTTAATTTCCTCTTCATCGGAGGTGCTGTCCCCCTTTTCATCTTTGATGCTGTTAAGTTGCTTTTCTTCTTTCCTTTTTTTAATTAGATTGACGAGTACTTTGTCAATTTTGTTTTTTTCAAAGTACCAGCTTCTTGTCTTATTTATTAAATCAATAGTTCTATCACTTTCTATTTTATTAATTTCTCCCTTAATTTTTAGGATTTCTAGTTTTGTTTTCTGCTGGGGGGTTTTAATTTGATCGCTTTCAAGATTTTTTATTTGCATTTCCAATTGATTGATCTCTGCTCTCCCTACTTTGTTAATATATGCCCTCAGGGATATGAATTTACCTCTGATTACTGCTTTGGCTGCATCCCAAAAGGTTTGAAAGAATGTCTCACCGTTGTCATTTTCCTCAATGAAATTATTAATTGTTTCTATGCTTTCTTCTCTAACTAAATGATTTTGGAGTATCATATTGTTTAATTTCCAATTAATTTTTTATTTGGTTTTCCATGTACCATTACTGATCATTATTTTTTATTGCCTTGTGATCTGAAAAGGCTGCATTTATTATTTCTGCTTTTCTGCATTTGTATGCCATGTTTCTGTGACCTAGTGTATGGCCAAACTTTGTGAATGTGCCATGTGATGATGAGAAGTAGGTGTATTCCTTTTTGTCCCTATTTATTTTTCTCCATATGTCTATTAATTCTAATTTTTCTAAGATTTCATTCACTTCTTTTACCTCTTTCTTATTTATTTTTTTATTTGATTTATCTAAATTTGATAATGGTTGGTTCAAGTCTCCCACTAATATGGTTTTACTGTCTATTTCTTCCTTCAATTCTCCTAGTTTCTCCATTAGAAATTTGGGTGCTATATTATTTGGTGCATATATGTTGATTAGTGATATTTCCTCATTATCTAAATTCCCTTTTAACAGGATGTAATTACCTTCCCTATCCCTTTTAATCAGGTCTATTTTTGCTTTGGCTTTGTCAGATATCATGATTGCAACTCCTGCCTTCTTTCTGTCAGTTGAGGCCCAGAAGGTCTCCATCCTTTAATTCTGACCTTGTGGGTGTCTACCCACCTCATGTGTGTTTCTTGGAGACAACATATGGTAGGGTTTTGGATTCTAATCCATTCTGCTATTCGTCTACATTTTATGGGTGAGTTCATTCCATTCACGTTCAAAGTTATGATTGTCACTTGTGGACTCCATGGCATTTTGATATCCTTCCCTAATTCTAACCTTTTTTCTTCAGCTCTAACTTTTTAATCCAGTGATTTATTTTAAATCAGTCCCCCTTGTCCCCTCCCTTGATATATTTCCCTTTCTAGTCCCTCCCTTTTTGTTCCATCCCCCATCCCCTCTTCTTCCCTCCCTTTTTTGTGTTCCCTCCCCTCTCCCCCATTGGTTTTCCCTTCTCCCTACTCTTATTGGGTAAGATAGAATTCAAGATCCCAATGGATCTGGATGTTCTTCCCTCTCAGAGTTGATTTCCCTGAGAGTAAGGTTTAAGTAAAAACTCTCTTCCTCTCCTTCTTATAGGAGTTTTCTTCCCCTCCCCTTCCCATGTGAATCTTTGTGTGAGAAAGATTATTCTATTTGGTCTTTCTTTTCCCCCTATTTACACATTACATTTTCCCCACATATCAATATACATAGATTGATATAAATATAGTCCTTATAGAAGAGAGTTTGAATAAAAGAAAAAGATAACATTTTTCTCCTTTTCCCTTTCCTTCATATTTACTTTTTCAGGTATTCCATTCTCTTTGTTTTTTGATATCGAACTTTCCACTGAGCTCTGGTCTTTTCTTTGCAAAAACTTGGAAATCTTCTATTTCGTTGAATGCTCATACTTTCCCTTGGAAGTATATAGTCAGTTTTGATGGGTAGCTGATTCTTGGTTGAAGGCCCAGCTCTCTTGCTTTTCTGAAAATCATGTTCCATGCCTTATGGTCATTCAAAGTAGAACTTGTGTAGGATTTAAAATAGTTTGGAGCAAGGGAAATATATTCCCAATTATGAATATGCCCAAGTCAACTGGGTTTTATAGAGAATTTTAATTAATAATACAATGAGTAATCAAAGAAAGAGAGAGAGAGAGTAAGAAAGGAATAAGTATGAAGGGCCTTAAGCCAATATGGCTTAGACCTGAGTCTTAAGAGAGAAATCAGTCAGTTTTTTAACACTCACCACAAGATCTATCTAAGCAAGGATTCTAGTGACACCAGGCCAGCGTTCTTCCTCAAAGAGCCTCCTAACCAGAGACTGTTTCAAAGGGCCTCTCTCAAGAGCCTCCAGAGGGACAGAGCCCCCTCAGAGGAGCTCCTCAAAAGAGCTCTCCTTCAGAATGAGATCTTTCAGAATCAGCCTCCTCAGAATGAGTTCAGAATAAGTTCTCCTCAATCTGAATGTTTCAGAATGAGTCCCAACTCTTCTCTGAGCTCTTATTTTTAAGGGCAAAATCTCCTATGTTACCTCCCCTAAGTTCTTCTTCCATCTACCAATCACTGTAGATGTTTTCCAAAAGATAGCCCATTTTAAATTCACAGCTGAGTAGATTAATCTCTTTAGTAAGTCAGAAAAAAAATGCTACTGTGTCGACTAATTTCATTAAGAGAAAATCTCTGAATAAGTTTTCACCTTTTAGGTCTTAAGTAAGTTTACTGTTTAAAATGGGGAATAGTCCCATGTAAGTAGCTTCATTGTTTAGCAAGGAGTTTTCTCCCCTAAAGCAGTCTTAAGTAGGGGTGGAGTATGGATACTCCCATAGCAAGGAGTTTTCACATTCAAGTAGAATTCTCACTATCTGTTAGGGAATTATTTCAAGTAGGGAATTGGAGGATTCCTCAATGTGGAGTAAAATTTTTAACATTCATAAGTCTGTGAAATTTTAAGGTTTACACTTGCAAGGTCTTGTGTGACCCTGATTGGCATTCCTTTATATCTAAAATGTCTTTTTCTGGCTTCGTGTAAGATTTTTTCTTTTGCTTGAAAGCTTTGGAATTTGGCAATTACATTCCTGGGAGTTGTTTTTTTGGGGATTTAGTGTAGAGGGTGTTCTGTGAGCTCTTTCAGTGGCTGTATTGCCCCCTTGTTCTAGAATCTCTGGGCAATTTTCTTTGATTATCTCTTGTATTACGATGTCAAGTTTGCTGTTTATTTCTGGCTTTTCTGGTAGTCCAATGATTCTTAAATTGTCTCTTCTCCCTCTATTTTCCAAGTCTATGACCTTGTCGGTGAGATATTTTATGTTCTCTTCTAATTTATTGGTCTTTTGGTTTTGCTTTATTAATTCTTGCTCATTTTCTTCCAGTTGGCTGATTCTGACTTTTAAAAACTGGTTTTCCTTTTCAGTTTGGTCAAACTGGTTTTGTAGATGCGTGAATTTCTTTTGCATTATTCCCCACTTTTCCTCCCAGAAAGCTTCCATGTTTTTGATCATTTCTGATTCATATTCTTCATGGGTTTGTGGAGAGTTTCCATTTCCTTTGGAAGGTTTTGGAGTATTTGCTTGTGTTTCCTCTTCTATCTCCTCTGTATTTTGTATTTTTGCTCCATAAAATGTGTCCAAAGTCGCCCCCTTCTTCTTGTTTTTCTTGGAGTGTTGAGGCTTTTCTGTGCTGTTTGCCATCTCTATCTGAGTGGGGAGGTCTAGCTTTTCTTATCTCTGTCTGGTGTTCAGAGGCTTTAGCCCCAGGCAAATTGTTCGTTCATGGGTGTTACTGCTCTCAGTTCCCTCCTGATGCTTCTTCATTGCCTTACTCCCACGCTCTGAGCATGGCTTTGCACTGTCCCGAGGTATCTCAGAGCCTTTGTGGGCCAGAGAGGCCTGCACTCTGAGGGGGGAGGGGCTAAGGCCTCCCAGGGCTCTGAGGGCTCCTGATAGGATTAACTTCCCCTGGGTTGGATTGAGTGTGTCTTAAAGTAGGAACCTTCCCTGAGACTCGGACAGAAGGATCCAGCCAGGGGGCTACAGGCTCCCTTCTGTCTCTCTCTGTTTCCCTGGTGTCTGGGTGCCCCCGCAACTGGCTCAGGTTATTTTCAGGGTGTGGCCTTCAGAATAGCTGGCTCTGGGGTCCTTTTGCTGGCTCTTAGGTTCCCGCTTCTGCCTTGGACTCAGCGCTCTGGGTTGTGGGGGGGATGGGTTCTGCCTATCCCTTAGATCTGAGTGATCTCGGGTTCTGGCTTTTGGGGGGGCTGTACCTTTTGATCCAGGTCCAGGTCCAGGAGTAGGGTTCCCTGGATCTATCCTGGTGTTTGTTTTGAATTTTGATGTCCTAGGAGCATACAGTTTGAGATCGATAAGGAAGGGGTTTCTGGAGATCTGAACTTTAGCTCTCTCTAAGCCGCCATCTTCCTTTCTTATCATTTCTTATAGCACAATAGTATTCCATCACCAACATCTACCAAGCTATTTCCCAATTGGTGGACATCCCCTCAGTTTCTAATTCTTTGCCATTATAAAAAGAGCAGCTATAAATATTTTTGTACATGTAGGTCCTTTCCCCCTTTTTATGATTTCTTTGGGATACAGATCCAGTATTTGTATTACTGGATCAAAGGGCATGGACAGTTTTACAGCCCTTTGGGCATAGCATCAAATTACCCTCCAGAATGGTTGTATCAGTTCACGGTTCCACTAACAATGCATTACTGTCCCAGTTTTGCCACATCCCCCCCAACATTTACCACTTTCCCTTGCTATTTACATATGACCAGTCTGACAGGTGTGAAGTGGTATTTAGAGTTGTTTTAATTTGCATTTCTCTAATTGAGTGACTTAGAACATTTTAATATGATCATTGATGGCTTTGATTTCTTCATCTGAAAATTGTTTCCTCATATCCTTTGACCACAAAAAGAGCCACTATAAATATTTTTGGACATATAGATCCTTTTAAAAATATCATTTTGGGATGCAAATCTTGTAGTAATATTGCTGCTGGGTCAAAGGGTATGCAGAGTTTTATAGCCCTTTGGTCAGAGTTCCAAATTGATCTTTAGAATGGATGGATCAATTCACAACTACACTAGTGCTGTGCTAATTTCCCTCTATTCCCTCTAACATTTAAAAAAAATTTCCTTTCCTGTCATATTAGTCGATCTGAGGTGGTACTTTAGAATTTTTTTGATTTGCATTTCTCGAATCAATTGTGATTTGGGGAATTTTTTTTTGGTATCACAATTGATAGGTAACTTTGATTTCTTCTTTGAAAACCGCCTGTTTATATCCTTTAACCATTCATCAATTGAGGAATGATTCATATTCTTATAAATTTGACTCTATATACATGAGAAATGAGAACTTTATGAGAGAAGCATGTTGTAAATTTTTTCATAGTTATGATTACTGTGCCATCTTATTTGTGCCCTCCATTTATCCTTCTCTCTCTCTTTCTCTCTCTCGCTCTCTTTTCACCCTGTTCTTTCTCAAAAGTATTTTGCTTCTGATCACTGATCACCATATTCTCCCCTTTCTTCTATCATCAACATCCTTATTTTATCCTTTCCCCCTCTTACTTCCCTATAGAGTAAGATAGATTTCTATACCCAACTGAAAATGTGTATTTTACTTCCACTTACATATTACATGTATTGTACACACATGCAATACATACATGTATGCTATACACATGCACACACATACACTTATGTATACTTCATATTTACATACAGTTTACATATAAAAATATACTAAAATATAATTAATTTACAATCCTATTATATACCCTATTTACATATATTTATATATTCATTTACAATTTTGTTTGATATGTGATATCATATATTGTTTGTGCTGTGTAATGTATGATGCAGTGCAAGTCAGTATCTAATTTATTTACCTAATTTTACTTAATTTTTCCTAACTAATCTCTACCTTCAAAATACTTCTCCTAACTAAATTTCTGTACCTAAACTAAATCTAAGTATGTAACTACATTTTCTTAGTAAATAACATATCTATAGCTAATCATAACATTGTTAGTACCCTAACTATACATTGTTTCACTCATTTAAGTAATGATTCAATGTAACCTGATCATGTTCATGTTTTGTAGTTATGTTTTATGTTGTTATTTTTGCTATGTCATGTTGTTTTGCTATTTAAATGTCAGTGTTACTGTTATGTAAGAGTTATATTACTGTAATATGCAACATACACACCCCTACTTTGAATCTTTCTTTTTCTTCTCACCTCTTCTTGAATATTTTTCTGCAATTCCATATAGTAAATATATTTGCATTTGTATGTGAATAAATGCAATGTTATTATTTACTATAATACATTACCCAAAGTATAAATTCATTAGTCCATTTATCCTGTAATCCTCTTCATTGCAAATTTCACATAGTCTTTTAAATTTATAAATTTTCAGGTTTTTATCAATGTCCATTAATTCCTGAATGCTCTTCTTCATCTGCATTGTCCTCATCTATCCTCTTCCACTGGAATGGTCCTCTCCTTACTGATCTTTTTGACTGCAGACTCAATTTGACTGATGATTCTATCTTTCTGCAATTTTTTCTTCATTTTCTTCTTCGGTGATTTGTACAATTGCATTATTTATACCATGTGCTAATTTTATATGTGAACAATGATACCAGGAATCTCTACCCAAAACTTTTACTGAAGATGGAGAAACCAACACAATAATGTAAGGAACTGACCGACTTTCCTGTGTTGCTGATGTTTTAGCAAAATTTTTTATATATACTATATCTCCTGGTTCATAATCCAAAGGACTAATTTGAATTAATACTATCATATCATGTAATTCTTTTAGTCTTTGTTGTAAAGCATTTAAATAAAAAGCAAGTTGACAATCTCCTCCTAAGAGAGATGTATAGACTGTCTTAACAAATTTTTGCTTGTAGTGGAGCATGTCCAAATTGCATTTCATAGGATGAAAAATGCAAATCTGCTCTTGGCCTCATATGTAAGTAAAACAAAGCTATGGGAAAAATCTCTGGCCATTTGAAATGAGTTTCAGCACAGAGCTTTCCCACCATAGTCTTTATTTCCTTATTCACATGCTCCACTTGCCCTGAACTTTGGGGATGATAAGGCACATGATATTTTGGTGTTATTCCTAGATTTTCATAGACTCTTTTCAGGATGTTTTGAGTGAAATGGGATCCTTTGTCAGAGTCTATTGTTAATGGTACTCCAAATGTAGGTGTAATTTCCTTAATCAACACTTTCACCACAAAGCTAGCTGTATTTAATGGAAAAGCTTCAGGCCATTTAGTTAATCTATCAACAATTACCAAGTAAAACTTGTATCTTCCAGCTTTTGACATGCTGATGTAATTAATCTGTAGACTCTCAAATGGACAATATGCTAAAGGTCTACCACCTAAACCTTTCTGTCTGAATGCTCCTTGATTGAATTTTTGGCAAACAGAATAGCTTGAGCAGACCTTATTTGCTACAGTACTTATTCCAGGAGCAACCCATTGTCTCTTTATGCTGTCAATTACAGCTTGAGTACCAAAATGACCTTTTGTGTGAATGGCTCGACACAAATAGGTATACAGGTCTTTTGGTAACAGCAGCTTTCCTGTATCTGTTAACCATATGCCATGTTCTTTTCTTGCTCCAAACTTCTCTTTCCATTTTTGTATTTCTGAGTCTACATAAGCTTTTTCTAGATCACCAAATTCTATAGTTGATAAGTTCATAATATACACTGGGGCATTTCTGGCTGAAAATTTTACAGTTATATCAGCTCTATGACTTCCTTTAGTAACTGAATCTCTTCTATTAGTATGGCATCTACAATTGATTACCACTAGCTGTTTAGGCTTCTGGATAGCATCCAACAACTCAGTTATTATTTCTGCATGAGCAATTAGTGTTCCCGATGCAGTAATAAAACCTCATTGTTTCCAGATCTTTCCTGTAGCATGACAAACAGAAAAAGCATAATGAGAGTCTGTGTAAATGTTTGTACTTTTAATAGCTACCAGAAGACAAGCTTGCTTTAAAGAGATCAACTCTGCAATTTGATCACTAAGGTTACTAGTTATGATCCATACCACAGTGTCTCAAATTCTGTGACAACTGCAGCACCTGTACATCTAATTCCATTACACAAATACAAAAATCCATCTGTGAATAAAACCAAATCTGGATTTTTGATCAGAGTGTCTTTTAAATCCATCCTTGGCATATCCACTAGATCTACTATTTCTAAACATTCATGTAATGGTTCACCGTTCTTTGGCAAATCAGGAAGAAGTTCAACTGGGTTTAACACACTACACCTTTTCAATGTGATGTTTTCACTACCTAGAAGTATAATTTCATACTTAGATATTCATTGGTTTGAATATGCTTGAGTATGAAATTTCCTCATTAATGCTTCTATTTGATGGGAACAAAATATTGTCAATGGACATCCCAAAACTAAGTCTGATGACTTAGGAACTAACACAGCTGCAGCAGCTACACTCCTTAAACAAGGAACTGTACCTGCAGCAATTGGATCTAGTTGAATACTATAGTAGCCAATTGGACAATATCTTTGTGCTAAAGTCTGTGTCAGTATCCCAGATGCAATACCTTTGGTCTCATTCACAAATAATTGAAAAGGTTTAGTATAGTCTGGGATTCCAAGAGTTGGTGCAGATAAAATCATTTCCTTAAGCTTACAGCTTGCAGATGTTCAGGTTTGAGTTTCAAAGGTTCTGGTTCTGTATTCCTTGTTAGATCTATTAAACTTTTATTAATTTCACTATATCCAGGTATTCATTGCCTATAAAAACCAGTTGTCCCAAGGGTAATCATTTTAGGTTGTAATTTTGCTACTCTCTCTGGTTTTCCAGTAGCTTCAATCACTTCCATAGTACCAACAGCTCTATAATCTTTAGGAAGACTTTGCAAAACTGATTTACTGGCTCCAGTATCCTACAAAAGATCATATATCTGATTCCCTATAGTTACAGAAACATAGGGCTCAGTACTATTTGGAGGTTGGAAGGTTTCAAGAACTGGTGCAAGCACAGTAACATCAGTATAAAGCTCAGTCATTTCCTGTTCATCCAAGTCTACATCTGCTTGAATTTGACTTTCCCAGGATTTTGCATCATCAGCTTTTATATTACTCTCATTGGTCCTTAAATTCTCCATCTTAGTATCATTGTTCCCATTTACAATTTCATCATTATTATTTAGTTTATAGTCTTCATTAACTTATCTTATTTTACATTCATTAGGAAATTCTATTAAATTTATATTACAATGCTCTTTCTCTGTATAATTATTTACACCAATTATATCCTCATTTGATTCAATTAATTCATTTGTATCACCATGTATTCTATTTTCATTACTCCCAATTTAATTTATCCTGAACTCATTTTCAATTATATCACACTCATTTCTTGATTCATTCTCATGTATTCAATGGGGAAACCTTCATAAGGTACTATCATTCTTACTCTGGTCACCTTTTACAACTTGGCTGTATTTAGGTCTAGCTCCAGCATTTACCCAAGACTGCATAGTATTAAAATCAGGTGCTTGTTGTCCCTGGCAACAGGCATTTTGACATTGATTGGTATACCTATGTTGATTATTGTTATTATTTGTATTCCATCTATTATTATTATAATTATTATTACTAGTCGGGTTATTGTTTCTATTATATCCATTATTTAATTGTCTTCTAGCCTGATTCCTAAATTTGCAGTCCCTGTACAGGTGTCCAATATGACCACACAGGAAATACCACCTAGGGCCTGATCTTCTCTCATTTGGTTTACAATTATTATTATACCTTGACTGTACAGATATCAATGCAGCCACAGCTTTTATTTCTTTGATTTCACTGTCTCTGTCCTTCATTTCAGTTTCCTTCAATTTCTGTCTTAAGTCCTCAGCAACAGTATCTCTCTCATTTTTATCCTCCAAGTCAGCAATCAAACATATGGCCTTTCTCCATAATTCATTGAGATCTAACTCTTCCCAGTCAGGGTAATTTGTTTTAAAAAAAATTGTCTTATCTTCGGGACAGCAATTTTTACAAAGACCCTCTTAATATGTGCAATTGAGTTTTCTTCCAGTGGATCTATCCCCAATAAAGTTTCAGCTGCCTTGGCTATCCTTTCCAAGAAAATTGCAGGAGCTTCAGAGATGTTCTATTTTATAGCCTCAAATTTTGAATTGAGCCTTTTGGTATACCTCCCCATTACCTCCAGGATTGCATCTCTTGTTTCTACTTTAAACTCCCTCATCGGATGTATCTAACTTTAAGTCCTCTGGCCAAGATTGCAATAAAGGATCTGTTCTTGTCTCCTGTATAAATTTGTTTCTTTCTCTCTTTGTCAAGACCTCTTTCATCAGTAGGGCAAAATCACTGAAGTCAGGATTGTACAAATCAATTGCCCTATGTGTCTCTTTAATTACCTTATTAGGTTTGTTATTGAAATTTAGGGTCCTTCTCTTAATGGATTCAAGATATGGGGAAAATCTCTTATGCATCTTTACTTTATGGACTTCATTTTGTTTTACCACTGGCATATCTCTATGTGGGCATAAAGAAATTAGTCCTGTTGCTTCTTCTTTTTCTAGCCAATTTAAGTGTTTCCCATTAGTGTTTAATCTGTTATCTTGTGCAAAGCCTTGATTCATATTCATGTTTATAAAGTGCTCAAGTGTATCAAGTTGAGTTTTCATTTGTATAATCATCATCTTCATGTCATCCCTTCTGAACCAGGTCACCCGATCTTTTAGATGCTTAACATAAAGGCACACAGAGGCACAAGACTTATAAACAATACAGCCACACATTATAGCCAGGGGTACATATGCCAAAATATCACAGAGCTTTAAATCCATTACTGGTTTCAAACAATCCATAATAAAAGCAGAATGACAGTAACTAGGGAATGCTACAAATATAAAATATGGAATATACAGAAAATAATAGAATAACATTAACAGTAAATTGGTAAGCATGTCTATGGACATACCAGCATCCATTGTAATATTGTTACAATTTAACTTGTACATATACCAAAACAAACAAAAATAAATCTCAAAAATTCAAAACAGTTTTTTCCTTAAGATGGCTGCTCCAAGATGGCTGCTGGGGTCTGTGGTGCAACTTCAGTAACCCCTTCAGCAAACCAACCCTTAGAATTCTATGTAACCCCCTAAGCTTCTAGCTAGCTAAATACACAGTAGGATATTGCCTTATACTTAGAAAAAAAAAAACAACCATACAATAAACAGACTCTTCAACCTAGCTGGCTCAGTGAAACTGTTATGGTAGGATTTGGGGTAAGGGAGAAACAAGAGGAAAACATATAAATAAATCTGTTTTATTATTTGGGAAGGGAAAGGAATAAGGGTTTAGGGATATACTTATTCTTATTTTAAAAATAACTAAACTATATTAACTATGTTACTAAACTAAAACCTTAACCTCCCAAATACCCCAATCTCATAGCAGGAGTACAAAATCAAATAGAGCTAGGATTTTTTGTTGTTAGATGTCCAAGTAAATCCTGAAGTCCAAACCAGATACAGGAAAAACTCCTTCCTCAGTTTGATCACAGGGAAAATCCTCTTCAAGCCTTCATCTCAACTTTTCAGTAGAGAATAAATCAGTTGGGCAGATGGAATCTTCACCTAGATCCCTCAGGCTCAGGCTTCCTTGTGACTCTTGGTCACATGCTATTGTCAATCATTCCTAGGTTTGCATTTTTCAGTTTTTTGCAACAATTTTGCAAATTGCAAATCTTTTCATCCTTTATCATAGAGGTGATTGACAATTGAATCTCACTCTCATCTGAATCAGTCCAAGGGGAAGAATTACACACTCACTTGCTCATACATACACTTGGACACAGAAATACAATGAAAATTTCACTCAACAGGAAATAGTAGGGAAAAGGGAAAAGAGGTAATTAGTGAGAGGGTAAATTAAGGGAGGAAGTAGTCCTATGCAAAATGATCTCTAATTAAAATGTGTACAAATATTTATAGCTCTTTTTTGCAGTAATGAAGAATTGGAAACTGAAAGAGGGACAGATAAACAAGTTATGGTATGTGAATGTGATGAATTATTATTAAGCTGAAAGAAATGATGAAGGGGATGGTTTTAGAAAAACATAGGAAGATGTGTAGTAACTGATAAAGAGTGAACTAAACAGAACAAAGAATAATTTCTACAATAATAACAATATTTTAAAGACAAACATCTTTGAAAAATTTAGGAATTCTCATCAGCACAATGACCAGTCATGTTTCCAGAGAACTAATGATGAAATAGGCTATCTACCTAATAGAGAGCAGGAAAAGACAGAGTATAGAATGAGACTTTTTAAAATGGTCATTATGGAAATGTATATCTATGTTGAATCAAAGACAGGTATAGAGAATGGGATAAGTGTGCTTGGCTCTGCTTGAATAAGTCTACACCCTTGGCTTATACTCTATGCATACCCATATATAGAATAATGTATTCCTTACCTTCATCTCCCTCAAGTAAACTGCCCTTTGGAACAATACAAAAAATAGTTAAAACATTAAAAAGCCACCAAGGGCAGCACTGTATGCTATATTTCCAAGCAGCGATGTCATTGGCCATTTTCCAAATTGAAGGATGAGCAATAAACATATTTCATTATATATTCATTGGGATGTAAAAAATAGACTGAAATACAGGACTACGATCCCCACAAGCCTTTGCTCCACTTCCCCAAAATGCTTTGTAATCTCACGGGAATTCTGAGGTGGGCCGAGATCGAGGAAGGATTTAAGCTGGTGGCAAAGGTTTTTGGGGGGCTTTTGGACTTCTGTTTTGGAGCAGGTGCGTCTCTTGCGTGATGTGAGGTTATTTTGTCTAGGCCTCTGGCCTAGGCACATGTTTCTTACTTGTATATTCTTTAATCTTTAACCTTTAATAAACCTCTAAAAATATAATACTTTTTGCAGAGAGAAACTAATTTCTACCTGCCTCAGTCTCCTCATATTCCTAAATTTTAATCTTTACAGATGGTGACCTAGATTGGATGAGAACTTCTCAAATTTTTTAGCCTAGATAATGATTTTTTAAAAGCCACTGTTCTCCAAGATGCTCTTTAGAAAACCATCTTGTTCAGCTCCTGCCTGCGGCCCTCTCTGGCTCCTGCTTCAGCTCCTGGCCTCTCACCTGGTGCCCGAGCTGTGCTCCAGCTCCTGGCCCGACCCACCCCGGCGGTCTGTCTCTCACCCATCTGGCCTCTGACCCAGCCGGCTCATCACCCAGATCCTTGGAGCAGATTGCTGAGGACTCATTGTGACCAGCTGGTAACAATATTGGCCACGTGGGCAGAGGGGAGAGACAGAGGGAAAGGAGAACGGGTAATTTTCCCTTAGGCTAAGCCTCCATGTGGATGGGGGTATTGGCCACAGGGGGATCCTATCAGGGGAGAGAGAAAAGGGAGAGGAGAAGAAACAGATTTTTCAAACAGAAACTTAATAGCAATGGGCTGTTTAAAAGGATACCTTTTGACTCTTCTGGTAATTTCATTGATTTCACCTGCATGCCAGAAGAAAGATTCAGCCCAAAGATTCAACTTTGAATTTTCAAATGTGTGGCTCAGGGCACTGAGAGCATGGTTCTGGGTTAAAATCTGGCCTCAGATACTTCCCAGCTATGGGGCCCTGGACGGGTCCCTTGAAACCCATTGCCTAGCTCTTACTACTCTGCCTTTGGACAATAGACATTTAAATGGATAAGAACCCAAGGAACTTAAAGACTGGAGGTTCTAAGGCATTTCAGACTCCAATGGTTTATAAAAAATCTTTGTATTCTATTGCATTTTTTGTTATGGTTTAACTTTGTGACTTTAAGTTCATATATTACTGGATTCAATATTATTCTGCTTGAACTGAAGGTTGATTGAATTTATTTTGAATGTACTAAGTTTTGAAATTCTATTGTTTTCCCCCTATAACTGTGTTGAACAAATATTATTGTAAATAAGCCCATATATGAAAAAACAGCCTTTTTCTATTTTGCTGAGGACAGATGGACTTCAGAACTGGTTATAATTGTATTAACAACCTTTGGAATTTTAATGTGCTAAATACCTCAAATGATTTGATTTTAAGGGTTTTTTAAATATGATTTTTGGAATTTTTTTAAACAATCTGGTTATTTTTGCCTGCCCCTACCACGAGGTAAGGCCCATTAGCTGAAGTGAAATACATTTTATAAACCCCAACCTTCCCACATGTGAATGGAAGTTGGGCAGTTAATTTCAGGGCATTTGTATCCCTAAAAGCCTCCAAAAAAGGAGCACCCCTTTATTTATGCTCTTCAGCTCACTATTTAACTTCCACCAGAATGATATATAGATTTCTTGATTATGTTCTTAACCCAAGATGAGTTTTACTTTGTTTAAAAAAAATATGTTTAAATATCAAGGTTGAAGGATTGCAATGTTTGTAAAAATTGTGACAAATATCCATAAATTCATAGGTTTTAAAAATGTCATACAGCAACTTATGTGAAATATGAAAGTGTGTTTGTTTGCTATTGTAATTAATTGGGCTATTGAGAATTTTGGGGATTTTGGTAACTACATATTTGTACTACTGTATTTTTAAAGATAAAAAAAAATTGTTAACCTTGTTCAATTCATTTGCCTTCTACTCACAGTGATCATGGACAGATACAAAGAGGAAATGGATCTCATTTTTTGGTGAGAAAGCCTTGTATTTTGTATTTTCTTAACTGACACAGAGTGTCAATGATCATAAGCTATAATTTTGAATTTTTTAAAGTTGTTTTATTATTATATTTTTCTTGCATGTGCAATATACTTTTTCAGTTTTTTAAAAATTATTTTTCTCTCCTTTTTATATTTGAAGCACATGTCACCAACATTAAGATTTTCTTTAACTTTTTGACTTTTCAGTGCTACAAGTTTGAAAAACATTTGTCAGAGCATGCCCTAAAAAGCTTGTGACTATAAAAATGATGCCACTAATTATTTAAATAAATTATGGGACTTTGCTTAATGATTCTGTCTGATTCCAGGACAAGATATACACACAAGAGCCATTGCACAGAGCCAAAAAAAAAAGGCCAATCCAGGATGGATTGATGCACTTCTAGGCCAATACAAAGGTCTTGAACCTAGTGTGAAGACTTGAGGTTACTATGTTTAACATGTGTTAAGACATAAGCTTTCCTTGTGTCCACACTCACTCTGAAGATACTCACAGACGAGTATCCCCAAAACCTTGGCTCCTACTTGGCTTCTATAATCTGGTCCCTTCCTTTTCTGCCTCTCATAGAGTGGTACCTTTCTGTAGTCCTGGCTGCTGACTGGGTAAATGCCTCATTGCTTAGATCATTTTTATTGGGCCCTGATTGAAGGACCTGTTATACATTTATTTTTCTTTTACTTGGAATTTTTACATATAAGACTTTGATAGTCTATATTTTCATCCAGAGATTTTTCTTTTCTTTTTGATTTTTCTGATGTCTTTTTAATATCTCTTGCCAATTGATTCATATACCTCAGCCATGCATCCCTAAGTGATCCCTGTTTTTTAATCACCCTCTTAACGGGGAGAATGTAAAAAAAATATCATTATTTAAATTGCAAAGTTTAAATTCCTTTTGAGAAGAATTTTAGGTAAAGAAGATGATACCTCTCTGAATCCAGAACTGAACTGTTGGAGAAGCCACTGTGAAGAAGCCTCCAGACAACAAGTTGCACAAAATTGAACTTTGGGTGTGGTTGATTGAACATTTATTTGTATCTGTACTTTCATGCCAAAGAGGACTGCCCCCTAACTGGCTTTTTGTCAATGCATTCAGCAATTATTGGGTTTGTTTGTTTTTTTCTCTTATCCTCAAATTATTGTAATCTTTAAATTGATTATGTTTTCATGATCCTTTGGAAAAAAAATTAATTTTTTTGCAAACGATCAAATGGAGAAATGTAAAAAAATAGACTCAAATACAGGACTACGATCCCCACAAGCCTTTGCTCCACTTCCCCAAAATGCTTTGTAATCTCACGGGAATTCTGAGGTGGGCCGAGATGGAGGAAGGATTTAAGCTGGTGGCAAAGGTTTTTGGGGGGCTTTTGGACTTCCGTTTTGGAGCAGGCGCGTCTCTTGTGTGATGTGAGGTTATTTTGTCTAGGCCTCTGGCCTAGGCACATGTTTCTTACTTGTATATTCTTTAATCTTTAACCTTTAATAAACCTCTAAAAATATAATACTTTTTGCAGAGAGAAACTAATTTCTACCTGCCTCAGTCTCCCCATATTCCTAAATTTTAATCTTTACAGGGACCAGGACTGTTCATTTTAATTAGCCTGAGTTTAGCTGCTTTTGAGCATTATTGTTTACATCATTTTAATTATTTTTTTTTCTTGGTTCTTCTCTATAATGCCTCAGATGCCTTCTCCCTTTGTCCCTACAATCTTCTTTTCCTATTTTAGGAAAATTAATGTTGACTTGTATTATTTATTAGCAATATTTCTATGTGAATCCATTTGTTTTCTCATATCTCAACCTCTGAAGGTCAGGCAGCTCAGTTCTCAAGCTATTACTCCTAGGTTGCAAGACATCTTAATGGATGTCTTGGATTAAAACATTAAATGGATTAAAACATCTGTTTTTTGTTAAAGGCAAAGTGGATATCTCTACTTTTTCTTTATCCATAAACAAGAATTCACCCTCCCTAAGGCATTTGCAAGCACATTCTCCTTTGTTCTTACTAAACATATCACCTAGTTTTGGGGTGATGAAGTCTACTATATGGGAAAGAGCCACTGAAAACATAGTTGAGATAACATGTTTTTCTAGCCAAAGTTTGCTAGAGGAAGGTGAGTTTCATAAACTAGTTGGCATTCCATTTTTTAAAGTACCAGTGAAGGGCAGATTGGTCATATTTCCCTAGCACTGAAGCTATAGGCATCAATCCTCCTGAGGAATAGTCCTTCCCTATGTGTGGAAAGAAAAGAATTAATTTGCTCTTCTTAGGGTGGTGTGAAGATTGGATTTAGCTCTCCCCTGGTTGTAACAATGAAGATACTTAGCTCTTCCTTTATTGGGAAGATTGAATTGTAATCCCCTATCTATTTTTAGATTTAAATACCCCAAAGTGTTAACTCAGTATTTAAAGTATTTTAACTACAAAAAAGTGTGAACTAACTACTAACGGTGTGAATTAACTACAAAAGGTGTGATCTAACCAAATAAGATATAATCTAACAAAAAAAGGTGTGAACACCCATTTTGTATATTGAGTGGGCAGTAATGGGGGGTTTGCTGTGATTGGTGGGCATGAAATTTAGGGGAGATGATACTGAAGTGCATGGTTAATCAATCACAAGGATGAAACAAACACACAGGAGGGAGTTTATTTATTTATTATTATTTTTTTAAAACCCTTACCTTCCGTCTTGGAGTCAATACTGTGTATTGGCTCCAAGGCAGAAGAGTGGTAAGGGCTAGGCAATGGGGGTCAAGTGACTTGCCCAGGGTCACACAGCTGGGATGTGTCTGAGGCCAGATTTGAACCTAGGACCTCCCGTCTCCAGGCCTGGCTCTCAATCCACTGAGCTACCCAGCTGCCCCCAGGAGGGAGTTTATTAAACAAACTGCAGTTTGGGCTCAGCACTCTAAAAATGGCTGGAGCCCTGAGTCTGGGGCTTGAAGGTTTTTTATACACTGGAGTGACCAGGAAATTTTGTGGTAGGGGGAGTGCACAGGAATTCCTGGAGTGGGGGTGGGGTGAACAGAAACTTGACAGGAACTCCTGGGGCTGGGGTATTATCAGTTCCTGGCATATCTCAAGAGGGGGAGTGACAGGAACTTCTGGGATTGGGGTCTATTGGCTCCTGGCATATGTCAGAAGGGGGAGTGACAGGTCTATGGGTGAGGGGGACAGGGAAGGAAGAAAGTAGTTTTGGGAACTGGTTCTTCAATACAAGAGAAAAAGGTTTTTAAATAGAGGAAACAAAGACTGAAGGATATATAGATCAAAGAACTCTGACTCGGAGTTGGACTGGAGGATCAGTCTCTTGAGCTTGGAGTGAAGAAGAGTCACTTGGAGGAGAGACTGGAAGATAGATACTTGAGGAGAAACTAGAAGACAGACACTCAGACTTGGCTGTGGAATTCAACCCTGGAGGAGCTTGTGCAGGAGACTTTAGACTGCTTTTCCTTTTATTTTTATATTAAATTAAATTATTTTCTTTTTGAATTAATTTATTTAGTTAATTTAGAACATTATTCCTTTGTTATAAGAATCACATTATTTCCCTCCCTCCCCTTTCCCCACCCTTCCCTCAGACAACATGCAATTTCATTGGGTATTACATGTGTCCTTGATCAGAACCTATTTCCATGTTGTTGTTTGCATTAGGATGTTCATTTAGAGTCTATATTCCCAGTCATATCCCTTCGATCCATGTATTCAAGCAGTTGTTTTTCTTCTGTGTTTCTATTCCCACAGTTTTTCCTCTGAATGTGGATAATATTTTTTTCTTGTAGATACCTCCAAGTTGTTCGGGATCACCGCATTGCCACTAATGGAGAAGTCCATTACATTCGATTGTACTACAGTGTATTGGTCTCTGTGTACAATGTTCTCCTGTTTCTGCTCCTTTCGCTCTGCATCACTTCTTGGAGGTCATTCCAGTTCACATAAAATTCCTTTAGTTCATTATTCCTTTGAGCACAATAGTATTCCATCACCAACATACACCACAATTTTTTCAGCCATTCCCCAATCAAAGGGCATCCTCTCATTTTCCAATTTTTTGCCACCACAAAGAGCACAGCTATGAATATTCTTGTACAAGTCTTTTCCCTTATTATCTCTTTGGGGTACAAACCAGCAGTGCTATGGCTGGATCAAAGGGCAGAATATCTTTTAGCACCCTTTGGGCATAGTTCCAAATTGCCCTCCAGAATGGTTGGATCAATTCACAACTCCACCAGAAATGCATTGTCTCTACTTTGCCACATCCCCTCCAGCATTCATTACTTTCTGTTGCTGTCATGTTAGCCAATTTGCTAGGTGTGAGGTGATACCTCAGAGTTGTTTTTATTTGCATTTCTCTGATTATAAGAAATTAAGAACACTTTTTCATGTGCTTATTAATAGTTTTGATTTCTTTATCTGAAAACTGCCTATCCATGTCCCTTGCCCATTTATAAATTGGAGAATGGCTTGATTTTTTTGTACAATTGATTTAGCTCTTTATAAATTTGAGTAATTAAACCTTTGTCAGAGGTTTCTATGAAGATTGTTTCCCAATTTGTTGCTTCCCTTCTAATTTTGGTTGCATTGGTTTTGTTTGTACAAAACCTTTTAAATTTAATGTAATAAAATTATTGATTTTACATTTTGTGATTTTTTCCTAACTTTTGCTTGGTTTTAATATGTTTCCTTTTCCAGAGAACTGAAATGTATACTATTCTGTGTTCACCTAATTTGCTTATACTTTCCTTCTTTATATTCAGGTCATTCACCCATTCTGAGTTTATCTTGGTGTAGGGTGTGAGATGTTGATCCAAACCTAATCTCTCCCATACTGTCTTCCAATTTTCCCAGAAGTTTTTTTAATCAAATAGTGGGTTTTGGTCCCCAAAGCTGGGATCTTTGGGCTTATCATAGACTATTTTTCTGAGGTCACTTACCCCAAGTCTGTTCCATTGATCCTCCTTTTTGTCTTTTAGCCAGTACCAAATTGTTTTGATGACCACTGATTTATAGCATAGTTTGAGAACTAGGACTTCAAGGCCTCTTTCGTTTGTATTGTTTTTCATGATTTCCCTGGATATCCTTGATCTTTTCCTCTTCCAAATGAACTTTGTTATGGTTTTTTCTAATTCAGTAAAAAAGTTTTTTTGGTAGTTCAATGGGTATGGTACCAAATAAATAAATTAATTTGGGTAGGATTGTCATTTTTATTATGTTGGCTCATCCTATCCATGAGCAGTCGATGTTTTTTCCAACTATTTAGATCTAGTTTTAATTCTGTGGGGAGTTTTTTGTAGTGTGTTCATATAGTTCCTGTGTTTGTCTCAGCAGATAGATTCTGAAGTATTTTATATTGTCTAGGGTGATTTTGAATGGAATTTCTCTAATTCCTGCTGCTGAGATGTTGGAGATATATAGGAATGCTGACGACTTATGTAGGTTTATTTTGTATCCTGCAACTTTACTAAAGTTGTTGATTATTTCAACTAGCTTTTTGGTTGATTCTCTAGGGTTCTTTAAGTAGATCATCATATCATCTTGTTATAATCAAAAGAGTGGTTGCCTTAACTGAGACCACGGAAATATGGTTTCAAGACATTGTCTTGAGTTAAATCAAATATAAAGTGGTCACCAGGGAAAAATTCCCAAATATGAAACACCCAAGTCAGCTGGGTTTTTATGGAGATTTAAATTAATACAAATAAGGAATTAATGAGAGAGAGTAAGAGTAAACAATGAAAAAATGGCTAGGCACCTTCCTAAAAGTAGACTTAGCTTAAGGCTTTTGCTTCATTATAAGTATGAGTTAAGTACTTTTTCATTGTTCAGTAAAGAGTTTACAACTTTATCTTCCCCTAAAGTATGCCTAAGTATGGGTGGAGTAGAGTTCTCACATTCCTGACTAAGTCCCTTCATTGTTTAAAATGGGGAATGGCCTTAACCAAGTCTTCTGAAGTAGGGCCTGAGAATTAAGATTCACAATCCCCCTGATGATCATTGGGAGACTAGTCTCCCCATTTATCATTTAACATAGTCATCTTGTAGTCCTAAATGCACTTCTAACTATAGATATATACAATATTCAATTTTCTAAGAGAAAATTAGAGTAGTGAGGGAGGAAGTAGAAAAGAAAGTAAGCAAAACCAATGTTTTGCTAGGCACATTGACAGAAAGCCAAATGAGGGGCAGACCCTTTTGGCATAAATGTATACATTTACAATAAATGCTCTATCAAACTTCAGTTCAATCAACCATATCCAAAGTTCATTCTTGATCTTCTTGATGTAGTGTGGGTTTTCTGGCACCTTTCTGCAACAGTTCATTCTTTGGATGTAGGAGTTAGCAAACTTCTTCCTTGAAGATCTTTTCTCGAACAAAATCAAAATCTTGGATTTTTATAAAAATATGATCTCAAACAAAAAATCAAAATTCTTGGATTTTAAATTAAAATACAATACCCCCTGAAGTATGTATGTAAAAACATCCAGTTAAGCTTAGGATGCAATGTTGAGTTTTGGGGGTGTATGAGTCAATTATCAAAAGAAGAGAAAAACAACCAAAAACACAAGGAAAAAAAATTTAAAAATAGGCCCTTGTGTAGGTCCAGTTTAAAGTAATTTCTATCCCACAAGTCTGTAGGATGGAATGCAGTAATATTTCATTTACCCATTTGCAGCCAAGACTACAGAAAGTTGCCATAATATAAGAAAGAAAAGAATTAGAATTCTATTTTTGATAGGGAAGTGTCATTCCCTTGTCTGATTTTTTCATATCTCAGGGATATAGGGAGCCAACAGGATAGTCAAATTTTGTACTTGCCTGAGTACTTCACAAAAAGTGTAGCTACAAGGAAGTCCTACGACTTAACATATGTCAAGAGCCGCAACCTCGAGTCTCACATTAGTATTTCCTGTGTGCTCTCTTTGGCACTTTTCAGGTTAAGTCTGTGCTCCTTGTTTTTTTATCCCTTTTCCTGGAATCAGATACCAACATTAATCATAGTCCCATAATATTTTATCAATAAATGGCAGGTTCCCATAGTTTAAAGCTTTGGGGTATGCATTGATATTATAGCAAGTATATATATATTAAACTTCTATTGCTGCAGAAAAAAATAATATATTAATTATATGTACCTTTAGTACAAGAAATGTGAAAAAATCAAATATTCTAATCAAAATAAAAGAAAAGCAATAATAAAAATAAGGAAAAAAATCAGTAATTCAATGTGTCTTGAAAAACAGCATCCATTTGTCTATGGATTATTATCTCCAATGCATATGATAGGGTACAGTCAATCAGTCTCAACAGAAGATGCTTTCTTCACATGTGAGCAATGAATCGAAGAGTCCTTTTCTCCAACCTTTATAGATGTTGGAGTAGTTAACAATATTTGGAATGGTCCTTCCCAGGAAGGCTGAGTTGCTCCAGTATGCTTGAAATTCTTAATATATACTTTGTCTACTGGGTTCAGGTCATGAAGAGAAAAGTCTAGTGGTCCGGCTTGTACTGCAGCTCTGGATTCATGAACTTCACGTAGTTTGTGCTGTAATTCCTGTACATAGGAAGCAATAGTAGTATCTCCCCCTAATAGTGATGTAAATGCAGGGGAAAGAGGTTTTAGCCTGTATAGGCAGATGGCCAAAAAGCATCTCAAATGGTGAGATGTGTAGGTCTCCTCTAGGCCTGCTTCTAAGATAAAATAGGGCCAGAGGGAGAATTTCAGGCCATTTTAAAAGTGTCTCAGTGCATAATTTTCCAATCATAGTTTTAAGTTCTTTGTTCATTCTCTCAACTTGGCCTGAGCTCTGGGGATGATATAGAACATGGAATTTGAGAGTTATCCCCAAGCAAGAATATATCTGATTTAGGACAGAATCAGTAAAATGACTTCTTCTAACTGAATCAATATGTGCTGGCAGTCCAAAGCAAGGAATAATTTCTTTGAAAAGTTTCTTAGCAACAAAATCCGCTGTGGCTTGGGTTGCAGGGAATGCTTCCAGCCATCTGGTCAGTTGAACTACAATGACTAGACAAAATTTGTAACGTCCAACCTTTGACATTGTTATGAAATCTATCTGTAGATGTTCAAAAGGTGTGTAAGTCAGAGGATGTCCACCAACTTCTAGGGAGCTGGGGTTTTCCTTTAGATGACACCCATACTCCATTAATCTGTTTTGCTTTGAATTTTTGCTTCCATTTTCCACTTCCTTTTCATTATTGGAAAGTGATAATTTTTTTTTTACTTTTAAAAAAATTTTATAATATTTTATTTGATCATTTCCAAGCATTATTCATTAAAGACAAAGATCATTTTCTTTTCCTCCCCCCCACAACCTCATAGCCAACGCGTGATTCCACTGGGTATCACATGTGTTCTTGATTCGAACCCATTGCCATGTTGTTAATATTTGCATTAGTTTCGTTTAGAGTCTCTCCTCTGTCATGTCCCCTCAACCGCTGTAGTCAGGCAGTTGCTTTTCCTCAGTGTTTCTACTCCCACAGTTTATCCTCTGCTTATGAATAGTGTTTTTTCTCCTAGATCCCTGCAGTTTTTTCAGGGACATTACACCGCCACTTATGGAGAAATCCATTACGTTCGATTATACCACAGTGTATTAGTATCTGTGTACAATGTTCTCCTGGTTCTGCTCCTCTCGCTCTGCATCACTTCCTGGAGGTCGATCCAGTATCCATGGAATTTCTCCACTTTATTATTCCTTTTAGCACAATAGTATTCCATCACCAATATATACCACAATTTGCTCAGCCATTCCCCAATTGATGGGCATCCCCTCGTTTTCCAATTTTTGGCCACCACAAAGAGTGCAGCTATGAATATTTTTGTACAAGTCTTTTTGTCCATTATCTCTTTGGGGTACAAACCCAGCAGTGCTATGGCTGGATCAAAGGGTAGATATTCTTTTGTTGCCCTTTGGGCATAGTTTCAAATTGCCCTCCAGAATGGTTGGATCAGTTCACAACTCCACCATCAATGAATTAATGTCCCTACTTTGCCACATCCCCTCCAGCATTCATTACTTTCCTTTGCTATCATATTAGCCAATCTGCTAGGTGTGAGGTGATACCTCAGAGTTGTTTTTATTTGCATTTCTCTGATTATAAGAGATGGAGAGCACTTCTTCATGTACTTATTAATAGTTTTGATTTCGTTATCTGAGAACTGCCTATCCATGTACCTTGCCCATTTATCTATTGGAGAATGGCTTGATTTTTTGTACAATTGATTTAGCTCTTTATAAATTTGAGTAATTAAACCTTTGTCAGAGGTTTCTATGAAGATTTTCCCCCAATTTGTTGTTTCCCTTCTGATTTTAGTTACATTGGGTTTGTTTGTACAAAAGCTTTTTAATTTGATGTAGTCAAAATTATTTATTTTACATTTTGTGATTCTTTCTATGTCTTGCTTGGTTTTAAAGTCTTTCCCCTCCCAAAGGTCTGACATGTATACTATTCTGTGTTTACCCAATTTACTTATGGTTTCCTTCTTTATGTTTAAGTCATTCACCCATTTTGAATTTATCTTGGTGTAGGTTGTGAGGTGTTGATCTATCCCTAATCTCTCCCACACTGTCTTCCAATTTTCCCAGCAGTTTTCATCGAATAGTGGATTTTTGTCCCAAAAGCTGGGATCTTTGGGTTTATCGTATACTGTCTTGCTGAGGTTGCTTTCCACCAGTCTATTCCACTGATCTTCCGGAAAGTGATAAATTTAAATCATCATTTGTTGTTAATGTTAAAATTGATTCAGGCCCTTCTATGGCTGCTAGCTTTGCAGTGGCATCTGCTCAATCATTTCCCCTAGAGACAAGGTCAGTGCCACTTGTATGGGTAGAGCAATGAACTAAGCTAGGGCTTCAGGAAGCTGGAGAGCAGAAAGAACTTCAGTAATAATTTCTGTATTAGCTATAGATAGTCCAGCTGAGGTTAAAAATCCTCTCTGAATTACAAATGCCAAAAGCATATCTAGAATCCATATAAATTGTTGCCCTTTAATCCTTGACAATTATACAGGCATGTTTCAGAACTATGAGTTCTGTCCCTTGAGTGCTAATATTAGAGGGCAGTGAAGCTGACCACTCAGTGGCAAATTCTGTGACTATAGCAGCTTTAGTGTAGTGTATGCCATCCCTCATAAAAGAGGAACCATCAGTAAATAAGACCAGATCTGGATTGTCTAAGGGAGTGTCCAAGAGATTATCTCGAGGCTTTTCTGCCATGGACACTAGTGTTTCACAACTGTGTAATGGTTCTCCTGAAGTTGGTAAATCTGGAAGCAAGGTGGCAGAGTTAAGGGTGGTACAGCGTTTCGCTGTTTTCTCTATTTAACAAGGTTATTTCATACCTTGTAATTCGCTGATCCAAGAATGTTTGTGTTCTTTGCTTTAGCAACAATGCTTCTACCTCATGTGGGCACATAATTGTTAATGGGCATCCCAATACTAGATCAACAGTTTTTGTCACTAGTAAGGCTATAGCATCTACTCCTCTAAGACATGATGGTGCTCCTGATGATACTAGGTCCAGTTGGGCAGAATAATAAGCAATTGGGCACTGAGAAGGCCCCAAAGTCTGAGTTAAAACACCAGAAGCTACTCCTCTTTGCTCATGCACATACAAAGTAAATGGCTTCTTGTAATCTGGGATTCCTAGAGCAGGTGCAGACATGATAGCCTTTTTTAGCTCTGATAGAGCTGATAAGTGTTCAGGCTCTAATTTGAGGGGTTCAGGGACCAAATCCTTTGTTAGTGCTATAAGGGGTTTAGTAATTTCCCCATAGCAAGGAATCCATTGTCTGCAAAACCCTGTTGCTCCTAAAGTTGCTCTCAACTGTTTCTTAGTAGTAGGATCACTTAAATTTTGAATATTCTCTATTCGTTTTGGAGAAATATAACGAGCACCAGCAGTCAGGATGAATCCCAAATATTCTACTTTAGGGAGACACCACTGAACCTTATCCTTCGAGATTTTATGTCCTCTTTTGTGCAATTCCAAAAGAAGGTGTTTGCTATCTTCCTGAAATGTTTCTGTGTCTGTTGAAGCCAAGAGTAGATCACCTACATATTTGATTAATTTACTATTTTTAAATGTTATATTGTCTGTGTCTTGGCTCAAAATTTGCTCAAATAAACTCGGACTTTCTACATAACCTTATGGCAGATTACTCCATGTATAATGTAAGCCCTTCCAGGTAAAAGCAAAAAATATGCCTGGAGTTCTCATGTATAGGTATGGAAAAGAAAGCTGAGCACAAGTCTATTGTAAAGTATGTAGCTGTGCTAGGAATAGAGGAAATAATAGTATTTATGTTGGAAACTGCGGAGTGTCTCTTTATAATGCGGTTATTCACAGCCCTTAGATCCTGTACGAATCTATAGAGGTGCTTGCCATCAGGCTCTCTTTTTGTTTTTTTAACTGGCAGGATGGGCGTGTTGTATTCAGATTTGCAAGGGAGCATTATTCCTTGTTTAATCAATGAGTTAATAACTGGGGTAATACCCTCAATTGCCTCCTTTGAGAGGGGATAGTGAGAAATGGAAGGAGGTGGGCTAGATTTAGTTTTTATCTGCACAGGAACAGCAGATTTAAGTAAGCCTACATCAGAAGAAGATGGGGCCCAAAGAGACTCCAGTATATCCTTAGGTATTTCAAAAGTAGAAGGCTCTTTTACCTCCTGGCTCTCTGAGAGAAGTACAGGGAGTACATTTAAAGATTCCTCTGGTACTTCCAATGTTAAGGAACCGTCTGGTGAACAAGTTATTGTGGTTCTGAGTTTGCATAGAATGTCCCTCCCCAGAAAATTTAAAGGGGAATCAGGCATCAAAAGAAAGGAATGTTGTACTTCTAGGGGTCCTATAGACACCATTCTAGGGGGAAGTTTTTTAACTCTTTGGGGGTATTCGTGATACTCCCACTACACTTTGTGAGTCAATGGAATAACAATTTAAATATGATACATTCTTTAATACAGACCTGGTAGCTCCAGTGTCTAAGAGACTATCATAATAGGTATTACCTACCTTTAAGGTAAAATGGGGTTCATTAGTATGGGGAGGACAGTGGACAGGGACAACGGGTAGTAGCACACCAGGGTCCGGAAAGTCAAAGGTTGTATCCTCTGATTCCTGTACCCCAATTCCCCCCTCCCCCCGCTCCTGACACCTTCATTGTGTTTGGGAATTTCCTTGGGCACCCTCTTGGAGGGTACCCCTCTGAGGGTCATTAGCACCTCAAGAATTTTTTGGACGAGCACCATTTTTCATATATTGTTGTTGGGTATTATAATTTTCTTCATTTGGAGCATTGTCATTATTTTCCCAATTCCTATTTCTATAATTTTGGTCTCTAAAATCCTTATTTCTATAGTCATTATAGTTATTTCCATAATCATTATTATAATTTCTAAAATTCTGGTTTCTATGATTATTATAATCATTTCTATAGTTATTATTAAACTGTGTATTCCTCCTAATCATCTTAAGAAAGGTTCTACATTCCATCATTTTTGTGGCCCTTCTTCTCACAGAAGTGGCAGGTTACTGATTTATTTGTGAATTCCCACAAATGGGGCTATGGTCTCTCCCTTATTTTTCAATTGTCTCTTTAACATTTCAATTTCTTTCTTTAAGTCTTCCACTAACATATTGTGTTCCTCAGGTCTTTTTACACGAACTTTATAAACATAGGTTGATACTCTCCTCAATTCTTTGAGGTCCATAGAGTCCCAATTAGGATAGCTATTTTTAAAGTAGTTTTTTTTTTACCACTGAACAACAATTCTCAATGAATTGCCTACGTATTTGTCTAATGTCCCTTTCTCTGGGTAAATCAAGTTCCCTATATGTATTTCTTACATCAATAAGTCTGTCCATAAACTGGGAGAGTGTTTCATCAATATCTTGCCGGGTTCGTTCAAATTTTGACCATTTTTCAGGCCTATCAGATCATGCTCTCATAGCTGTCAATAATGCTTCTCTGGCCTGGTTTAGTTTCGTGTGATCTACTTCAACACTGGGGTTCCAATGTGGATCTTCAGTTGGCCAATAATGTCCTCTTTTATCTCATTTTTGATTAGCCAGAGACATGATATTATTTTTCTCTCTCTTTGTGAAAAATGTCTCTAATAAATTCTCAACATCCATCCAAGCGGGGTCAAAAGTTCTGAATATGTTCTCTAATTTTTTTTATAATTAATATTGATTCTTCCTCAAATGATGGAAGATCTTTCTTAAATTTATTTAAATCCTCAGGGCTAAAAGGTTGTATGATGTCTTACAGATACCAAGTTTCCATTTTTATTAAAAGTGGGTACTTCCCTTAAAGGAAATAACCTATCTGAATTATTTGGCACTCTTGTTTCTGTTTCTAGGCTTCTTAATCCATTCTCAATGGGGTAGGTTTGAGAAAAAGAAGAGTTGGGCACATTTAGGGAGAGGGTTTGTTGTTTGAGAAAAAGAAGAGTTGGGCACATTTAGGGAGAGGGTTTGTTGTTGTCCCATAGTGCCAGAAGGATCAGAGGTAGGAAGGATCTGAGAATTGAATTGAGCAGCGTGGGAAGGAGGAACAAAGGAAAAAGTGTTAATAACTGGGGGGAAAGATACAGAGCTGTTAGGGTTGGAGGAATGAATAGTGTGTGAGGCATTAGAATGGTCAGTATGGGTGGGGTGAGAAATTGGAGTGGAGGGTGTGGGATTGGAAGCATGGGCAGGTTGTGAACTTAGAGTGGAGGTTGTAGGATCAGAAACATGAGTAGGGTTTTCTGAGGCTGAGGGGGCAGGGGGAGGGGTGGGTTGGCTAGGAGGATTAATGTCTAGAGATTCTGATAATGTTCTTAACTCTCTTTTAATGTTCCTTATAAAAGCTATGATCTCCCCCAAACTTTCCTCCATAAGCTCAAGCCGAGTATTTAGTCTGAATTTTGTTGAGTAGTAGAAGGAACACTCAGTTGGTTTGACTGAGAAGTGGGTTTTGTAAGGAAATACAATATTACAGCTATAACAATCAAAATCCCAAGGGGGAGTAGCATGTTGATTATATCGATTATACTTTGCCATCAGCCCCATGGTATGAGAAATTTCAGAGAGACAACGAATGCGAATATTACAAGGTTGGTCATGGAGCTGAATATCCATTTGTTAAGTATGTTGTGAACTGGCTGCAACCACATATTTCTAAAGTAGCACGTGGGAAGCAGGACAAGGCCAAAAGCTTTTCCCAGGTTTTTCTTAATCGTAATTTAGGCAGTTGTTCCCTAAAGGAAAGGATATTTAGAAACAGATATCCTAGCCAGGACCTTAGGGCCATGTTGCTAAGATTTAGAAGGAGAAATCAAAATGTTTTACTCACCTACTCTTGCAGCTGTATTTTGAAGCCAAGTTAGCATGTTTAAAAAGACTGACTGACAGCAAGTAATAAAGAGAGAAAGGAAAGAGATTTAACAGAAAAATTTTTGAGGGTTTTCCCACCAACTTCGTGGTCAGCCATAAACTGTTACAATCAAAAGAGTGGTTGCCTTAACTGAGAATGCGGGAATATGGTTTCAAGACATTGTCTTGAGTTAAATCAAATATAAAGTGGTCACCAGGGAAAAATTCCCAAATATGAAATACCCAAGTCAGCTGGGTTTTTATGGAGATTTTAATTAACACAAATAAGGAATTAATAGAGAGAGTAAGAGTAAACAATGAGAAAAGGGCTAGGCCAGCCCAGGCTAGCCTAGGCCAGCCTAGGCCCAAGCCCTAAGAGAGAGATCAGTCAGTCTTTAATCTACTCACCACAAGATTTGTCCCAAGCAAGATTCTAGTGTTCAGAGAGACCCAGCTACTCCAACTAGTCTGAGCTCAAATTCAGCTTTGGCAAACTGAATTCCTAGAGGCCTTTTTGGACCTCCTTTTAAAGAGAATTTTCTCCTATGTCACCTCCCCTAAGTTCTCACATCTACCAGTCATGGTAGATGTTTTCCAAAGGACAGGCTATTCTTAATTCACACCTGAGTGGACTAAACTTTTGAGTAATTCACACCTGAGTAGACTAAACTTTTGAGTAAGTTCACACCTCTTTTCCCCTTACAAGTTTACAAGTTGCCTGACCTTCATAGGTATTTAGCACCTTCCTAAAAATAGACTTAGCTTAAGGCTTTTGCTTCACTATCAGTATGAGTTAAGTACTTTTTCATTGTTCAGTAAAGAGTTTACAACTTTATCTTCCCCTAAAGTATACTTAAGTATGGGTGGAGTAGAGTTCTCACATTCCTGACTAAGTCCTTTCATTGTTTAAAATGGGGAATGGTCTTAACCAAGTCTTCTGAAGTAGGGCTTGAGAATTTTTAAGATTCACAATCTCCAAATAGTGATAGCTCAATCTCCTCATTGCCTATTTTAATACCTTCAATTTCTTTTTCTTCTCTAATTGCTACAGCTACTGTTTCTAGTACAATGTTAAATAAAGGAAGTGATAATTGGCATCCTTGTTTCACTCCTGATCTTATTGGGAAGGCTTCTAGTTTGTCCCCATTGCAGATGATGTTTGCTGATGGTTTTAAATATATACTGTTTATTATTTTTACGAAAGGTCCTTCTATTCCTATGCTTTCTAGTGTCTTCAATAGGAATGAGTATTGTATTTTGTCAAAGGCTTTTTCTGTGTCTATTAAGATAATCATGTGATTTTTGTCAGTTTGCTTGTTAATGTGGTTAATTATGTGGATGGTTTTCCTAATATTGAATCATCCTTGCATTACTGGTATGAATCCTACCTGGTCATAGTGAATAACCCTCATGATCACTTGCTGGAGTCTTTTTGCTAGTATCCTATTTAAGATTTTTTCATCTATATTTATTAAGGAGATTGGTCTATAGTTTTCTTTCTCTGTTTTTGACCTGCCTGGCTTTGGAATCAGTACCATATTTGTGTCAAAAAAGGAATTTGGTAGAACTCCTTCTTTGCTTATTCTGTCAAATAGTTTGTATAATATTGAAATTAGTTGTTCTTTGAATGTTTGATAGAATTCATTTGTGAGTCCATCTGGACCTGGGGATTTTTTTCTTAGGGAGTTCTTTGATGGCTCATTCAATTTCTTTTTCTGATATGGAGTTGTTAAATAGACCATTTCTTCCTCTGTTAGTCTAGGCAATTTATAGTTTTGTAAATATTCATCCATACCATCTAGATTGCCATATTTATTGCCATATAATTGGGAAAAATAGCTTTTAATGTTTGCCTTAATTTCCTCTTCATTAGAGGTGAGGTCTCCCTTTTCATCTTGCATACTATCAATTTTGTTTTCTTCTTTTCTTTTTAAAATTAGATTTACTGGTATTTTATTTGTTTTTTCAAAGTACCAGCTTCTAGTCTTATTCAATAAATCAATAGTTCTTTGATCAATTTTATTAGTTTCTCCTTTGATTTTTAGAGTCTCTAATTTAGTCTTCATCTGAGGATTTTTAATTTGTTCATTTTCTAGTTTTTTAATTTGCATGCCCAATTCATTGACCTCTGCCTTCTCTAATTTATTAATATATGAACTCAAGGATATGAGTTTCCCCCTGAGTACTGCCTTGGCTGAATCCCATAGATTTTGAAAGGATGTCTCATCATTGTCATTTTCTTCAATGAAGTTATTAATAATTCTATGATTTGTTCTTCAACTAACTGATTTTGGAGGATCATATTGTTTAATTTCCAATTAATTTTTGATTTGCCTCTCCATATAACCTTACTAATTATTATTTTCATTGCATTGTGATCTGAGAAGGTTGCATTTATTATTTATACTCTTTTGCACTTGTTTGCAATGTTTTTATGCCCTAATACATGGTCAATCTTTGTGAATGTACCATGTGCTTCTGAAAAGAAGGTGTATTCCTTTTTGTCCCTATTTATTTTTCTCCATGTATCTTCTAACTAAAATTTCCCATGATTTCATTCACTTCTCTTACCTCTTTCTTATTTATTTTTGGTTTGATTTATTGAGTTCTGTTAGAGGAAGGTTCAGGTCTCCTACTAGTATTGTTTTTCTGTCTATTTCATCCTTGAGCTCCACTAGTTTCTCCTTCAGAAATTTGGATGCTCTGCCATTTGGTGTATACATGTTGAGTATGGATATTTTCTTATTGTCAATAATGCCTTTTATTTGGATGTAATTACCTTCTCTATCTCATAACTAGATCTATTTTTACTTTGGCTTTGTCAGATATCATGATTGAGACTCCTGCCTTCTTTTTATCAGTTGATTCCCAATAGATTTGGCTCCAACTTCTTACTTTTACCCTATGTGTGTCTCCCTTCCTCACATAGATAGCATATGGTAGGGTTTTGGGTTCTAATCCACTATGCTATTTGCTTGTGTTTTATGGGTGACTTCATTCCATTCACATTCAGAGTTATGATTATCAGCTGTGTATTTCCTAGCATTTTGATTTCTACTCCTAGTCCTGCCTTTTCTTCTTTCACTATTTCCTTCTACACCAATGTTTTGTTTTTAATCAGTCCTCCTAATTCTCACCCTTATTTTACTCCCTTATCTACCCACTCCCTTCTTATTCCCTCCTTATTTTCTTTACAGTCTTTTTAAACTATCCCCCATCCTCTTTCTCCCTTGTACTGCTTCCCTCCCCACCAGTCCATTTGTTACCCTTTTACTGTAAATCTTGAAATTTCTTAGACTTGTGAATGTTAAAAATTTCCACATTGAGGAATCCTCCATTGGAACAAATTCCCTACTGGAAACATTCCTCATTTTGATGTGAGAACTCGCCAGGATCAGAAATGGGAGGACCTCTATTCCACCCGTACTTAAGACTGCTTTAGGGGAGAAAACTCCTTGCTATGGGAGGACCTCTACTCCACCCGTACTTAAGACTGCTTTAGGGGAGAAAACTCCTTGCTAAACAATGAAAGTACTTGGACCCATGCTTATAATAAGGCAAGGAGTTCTTTGAGCCATGCCTGTTTTTTAGACTTGATACAATGGGATGCTAGGTACCTAAAAGGGTCGGGCAAGTTTTCTCTTAATGAGATTAGTCGACTCAACTGTGTTTTCTCTGGTTCAGACTTACTGAGGGGATTAGTCGACACAGCAGCATTTTCTCTGGTTCAGACTTACTGAGGAGGTTAGTCGACTTAGAAGGAATTCAGCTGTCTTTTAGAAAACATCTACGGTGATTGGTAGATGGAAGAACTTAGGGGAGGTGACATAGGAAAAAACCTCCTATATAAGAAAAGGAATCTCTTGAGCAAGGGGATTCCTCGGAGGCTTGGAGAGGCTTGGAGATCCTTGGATCCTTGGAGATAGAATCCTTGGAGATAGATCCTTTTGGAGGAGGCTCTTTGAAGATCTCTTGAGAAGAAGTCCCTTGGGAGGCTGACTCTGGCTGGAATTCCCTCTGGGGAGACTCTGTTCTCTAGACATCCTTGCTTAAGAAAAATCTTGTGGTGAGTGATAACTGACTGGTTTCTCTCTTAAGGCTTAGGCCTGGGTTGGCCAGGCCTGCCCTGGGCCGACTTACTCTTTTCTCATTAATTCCTTTTCTCTCTCCTCCTTCTCTTCAATTCCTCATTGTATTATTAATTAAATTCTCTATAAAACCCAGTTGACTTGGGCATATTCATAATTTGGGAATATATTCCCTGGCGACCACCTTATATTTGATTTAAAAACCAAGACACTGTAGTAAAACATTTCTGCAGTCAAATTTACTCACCCTCTCTTATATCTATCACAATTTATATCTTCTGTCATTTTAACCCACTACAGTTTACAACATCAACCATTTTAATTATAACAGTTTATGGCTCCCACTCTTTGAACTGCCACAGTTTAAGGCAGACAATTATTTTTAATTGCTACACTACTTCCTTATATGACACAAATCAATTCTCTGCCCCAATGGATTAGATTGTTCTTCTCTCTTTGAGTCAAGTTCAATGCATGTAAGAGTTGAGTATTTCCTATCTCCAACCTCTTTACCCTTCCAGTGTATTGATGTTCTCCCCCCTCCCACCATGAGCTTCTTTGTGACATATAAATTTACCCCCTTTTGTTTATTTTCCCATTTCTTATAGTATTAACCTCTTTTTAAGCTCTAGTTGTATATATATACACACACATATGTATTTATGCATACATATATCTATATACATATTTATGTCTTGGCATTTCATACTATACAGTTTGTTACTGTTTCCTCTAAGTGTAATTCTTCTAGCTGCCCAGGTGATGATAACATATTTTAAGAGTTACCAATGACCTCTTTTCTTATAGGGATACATATCATTTTAACTTTTGTCTCTCTTAAAAAAAGTTGTTTTTGTTTTGTTTTGTTTTGTTTTTCTTTTTTCACTCTTTTAAAATTACCTTTTGATGATTCTCTTGAGTTCTGTGCATGGGCATCAAATTTTCTGTTCAGGTCTGATCTTTTCTTTACAAATGCTTAGAATTCTATTTTGTTAAATAGCCATACTTTCCCCTATAAGAATATAGTCAGTTTTGCTGGGTAGTTGATTCTTGGTTGTAGACCTAGTTCCCTTGTTTTCTGGAATATCATATTCCATGCCTTTCAGTTTTTCAGTGTGGACACAGTCAGATTCTGTGTTATCCTCAGTGTAGTTCCATGGTATCTGAATGCCTTCTTCTTAGCAGCTTGTAATATTTTTTCCTTGGTCTGCTAGTTCTTGTATTTGGCTATAATATTCCTGGGTGTTGTCAGTTGGGGATTAAGTACAGGAGGTGATCTGTGGATTCTTTCAATCTCCACTTTTCCTGATTGTTCTAGAATATTGGGGCAGTTTTTTGGGATGATTTCCTGTAGTATGATGTCCAGGCTTTTTCTTTTGTCATGGTCTTCTGGTAGACCAATGATTCTTAAATTGTCTCTCCTCGAATGATTTTCTAAATCCTCTTTTTTGTGAATGAGATGCTTCATATTTTCCTCAATTTTTTCATTCTTTTGGTTTTGTTTTATAGTGTCCTGCTGCCTTGTGAAGTCACTTGATTCTAGTTGTTGTATTCTGGTTCTTAAAGACTGGATTTCATCCCTGGCTTTTTGGTCATCTTTTTCCTTTTGGTCTGATTTTCTTTGGAGGTTATCTTTCATCCTCTTTGCCTCATCTTTCCTCTCCTTTGCCTCATTTTCAGGCTGGTTGATTTTGGCTTTCAAGACACTATTTTCTTGTTTTAGTTCAAGTGCCTCTGTTTCCAGAGGTTTTAAGTTCTTTTCCCAGTTGTCTTTAGCCTCTCTTAATTATGTTTTGACTTGTATTTTGAGTTCTTCCAGAGCCTGTCTACAATTTGCTGTTTTTTGTTTGTTTGTTTTTGTTTTGGCTTGGTGTTCCTTCATCCTTCTTTCTTCTGTTTGCTCTTTGTGCATTGCCTGTATAGAAGCTGTCGGTTGTAATTTCTTTTTTCTTTTTCTGTTGTTTGCTCATATTTACCCCCTTCTTTACTCCCTGCAGTTGCCTGACCTCTTGCTTCTCTCATTTTTTTTTTGTGGTTTTGTGGCTTTTCTTTCTGCTGTCACCCCTGGAGTTTTGTCAGTAAATCTCTCAGTGCAGTCTGTGGGGCAGGAGTGTTGGAGTTTAAATTTCCCTGCCCTCTAAAGGCTTTGATGGGATTAATTCCAGCTGGGTTGATGGATGTGCCCTGAGGCCAAAACCTCGGGAAGGGGGGGGGACAATATGGAGTATCTCCACTGCTGCAACTGCTGCCCACTCTTCGCTCTGCATTTCTTCTCTATCTGATTCCCCACTGCCTGTGTTGGATGCTATGAGCCTGGCACAGCTTTGCCCGCAAGGTACTCCCTCCAGACCTGTGCCTTTGCCCACCCAGAGGTTCCAGCTGCTGCTGGAGGCTTAGAGCTCTAGGTGGGTGAGGGGTCCAGGGACCTTTATTCTTTTTTTTTTAAACCCTTACCTTCCGTCTTGGAGTCAATACTGTGTATTGGCTCCAAGGCAGAAGAGTGGTAAGGGTAGGCAATGGGGGTCAAGTGACTTGCCCAGGGTCACACAGCTGGGAAGTGTCTGAGGCCAGATTTGAACCTAGGACCTCCCGTCTCTAGGGCTACAGAGACCTTTATTCTTCCCCTTAAACTGGAGTGTTCTCAAATTCTGGTTTTTGGGGGTGTACCTTTCAAGTTGAGTCTAGCAGGAGGGTTCCTTGGCTCTGTCTTGTTGTTAGGTTTGATTTTCAGTTCCCTGGGAGCATTTAGTTTGTAATAGGTAAGGAAGGGTTTTCAGAGGTCTGAACATTTGTTGCCTCTATACTGCCATCTTGACTCCTCCCTCCCATCAAGCCAGCCTGCTTTTCTTTTTAGAAGGTTACCATGGTGAGTGTAAAGGCTGACTTAGTTTCCCTGCTTTCCTGGAGGTGTGAACCTCTGAGAAAGGTTCATCTTCTTGAGACTCCTTTCCCCTGGCTGGGGAGCTAGAATTTCTACCTGGATCAGAGGAAGCTGAAGCTTTCTCTCTCTCTCTCCCTCTCTCCCATTTTCTCTCTTACTTAATATCTTCCCTCTATTGTAAAATAAATCACCATAAATTACATTCTTTTTTAGTAATTCATTTTGGGGTTTAGAAATTAAATCCCTGGGGGCAGCTGGGTAGCTCAGTGGATTAAGAGTCAGCCCTAGAGACGGGAGGTCCTAGGTTCAAATCTGGCCTCAGACACTTCCTAGCTGTGTGACCCTGGGCAAGTCACTTGACCCCCATTGCCTAGCCCTTGCCACTCTTCTGCCTTGGAGCCAATACACAGTATTGACTCCAAGACGGAAGGTAAGGGTTTAAAAAAAAAAGAAATTAAATCACTGGCAATCACTAATTTAATTATTCAGTTTCAACCAATAAATTTAACAGTGGGATTCTACTAGAGAAGGAAAACCTGTTTAGGAGTTCAGAATAACATTTCAAGAACATTTTGTTATTGCCATAAGTCCAGTGGGTTGAGAGAACTCTTATCTCAAAGAAAGCAAACCAAACTATCCTATCTCCCCATCTCCCCTGACCTTTAGAAGTCAAAAGAGTCATTACTAAGGACATAGCTACCTCTTCATGCCCCTCCCCCCCTCCCGCTTGTTGAAACTTCTGATGAAGGCCACATTGTGATGGGGCTCCTGCTGTGTAACCTGTTATTTTCTACTTGGCTAGATTTTTGCACCTAGATTGTAAGTTTGGCCCCTAGACCATAGGTTATTGAAGAGAGTGGGTGGGGGTTTGTGTCAGGAACCTATAAAATGCTTGTATCTGCACCCATGTGTTGGGCATCACCATTACAGCATGACCTTCTCATGAAAAAGATTAAACTTTGCTTCTGTTCACTTAAATGGCCTCTATTTCTTTAAGCCATATTGTCTCATATACCTGTGATGAAGTAATGGGAGAGGAGTTGGGATTTTTAAGTCTCTTAAAATATCCACCTCTTTAAAAAAAAACAAAAAAACTCTTACCTTCTGACTTAGAATTAATTTTAAATTTTGGTTTTAGGCAGAAGAGAGGTAGGGGTTAGTCTTGAGTAACTTGCCTAGGGTCAGTCTGAAGGTTTGCCAGATGTCTCAAGGGAAATTCCACTTGGGAGGAATTACCCAAGTACAGAGGAATGTGAAGATGGGATTAATGCTCCCCTTGCCTACTTTTAAATTTAATCACCAGAAGTATATACACCCGACTTTATGTGAAAGTGAAGGAGGTTTGCAACCTACATGCTAAAGTGTGTAACAACTCAGAAATGACTGACTGCCCTTTGGGCAGTCTTAAGGAAAGTTACAGATTGTGATTGATTCCGATAAAGTGGAGGAAGGGACAGAAAGTGATATGGAAAAAGCACTATAAAACCCCTGAACTTCCTGTCCAAAATCACTTTCTCCTTAGAACTTGGCCCTGGAGGAGCTCTGGCTTGAGACCTCCAAATGCTTTTGGTAAGACTGCTGTTGGATCTTCCCTTTGGACTATAACATGGACGAGTGAAAAGACTGACTCCTTTCCTAGCTTCTGGAGAGACTAACACCAGAGAGCCCTCTCTCTTGGGGAGGCTGTGTGGTTATTCACCACTGGGTCCTCAGGCTAAATAGCCCTTCAGATGGAGGGCCCTCTGGTGGAGGACTAATTAGCCCCACCTGAATTGAGCCAGGCCCTGGAAAAACATTTAGGGTGATAAGCTAGAATGTTTATTCTGCTCTCTTTCACATTTTTCTATTTTACTCTTTACCTCTATTTTATAAATAAAACTGCTATAAAGTCATTTTGACTTGAGGTATATTAATTTTGGTGACCATATTCTCTTATATTTAGACCAACCTTAATTTTTCATCCTTACAGGAATGATTTTCTATTGTAATGACAAATGAACATTATTATAGGAGAGAAAACCAAAAAACTCCCCCCCCCTCCTGTAACTTAGATCCGAGAAATGGAGATTAGAGATAATCAAACAGAATTGTGTGTGTGTGTGAAGGGACATGACTGTCTGTCATTGTGGATCTGTGCTCTGTGTAAACTTGTGAAAAACTCATGCATTATAAGTTTGTCAATATAGATTTCTGTATTGTGACCACGAAAATATGATTTTCAAGACTGCGAAGTGCCAAAAAATTTTAAATAAAAAATAAGGGGTCACCATGGGAAAAATTCCCAAATATGAAATACCCAAGTCGGCTGGGTTTTATGGAGATTTTAATTAATACAAATGAAGGAATTAAGGAATGGGAGAGAGACAGAGTAAGAGGAAATAATAGGAAAAGGCTAGGGCCTAGGCCAAAGGCCTAGGCCTTTTCTCTTTGAGAGAGAGAAACTAAGTCAGTCTTTAATCACTCACTACAAGATTTTTCCAAGCAAAACTCTGGTGTTCAGAGACCCAGCAGCCTCCTCTGACTCCTGACCTCAAATTCAGCTACCAAAGCTGAACTAAATTGAACTACCTTGAACTGGTTCAGACAGCTCCTTTTAAAGAGAAATTTGTCTTGTGTCACCTCCCTTAAATTTTCATGTCTACCAATCACAGTAGACACTTTTCATAGGACAGCCTATTCTTAGTTTTTAGTTCTCACCTTCTCTGGGTAGATTATATCTTCTGAGTAAGTTCACACTTCTTTGCTAAGGTTGCCCTTGCAAGTTGCCTGACCTTTTAGTGATTAATTTGACCTTCATAGGTACTTAGCACCCTTTTGTATTAGATCTAAAAATAGACCTAGCTTAAGGGCTTGGCCTCACTATAAGTATGGGTTGAGTACCTTCATTGTTCAGTAAGGAGTTTTACAACTTTATCTTCCCCTAAAGTATGCCTAAGTATGGGTGGAGTAATTTTAAAGTTCCCAATACATTCCTGATCAAGTACCTCCATTGTTTAAATGGGAAATAACCTTAACCATAACCTTAAGATAATGTTCCAAGGTAGAGTCTGAGAAATTTTAAGCTTCACAGTATATTGAGGGATATGCAGGAATATTGGGAGGAATAAAGAGTGAGTTAAGGAGTTATCAAATATACAAAAAGGAATAGGTAAAAAGATACATTTTCCCTTTTCTTCTCTGCTGGCCCCAGAGAGAAGTGGAAAATGACAAAAGGGATACTTTGATCCCATGATTTGAAACTGTTAATTCTGGAGTTAATGTATGTGAATTTTGTCTAGTCTATGAGGGTTGGTTGCACTGGCTCATCATGCCTGTTCACAACCCAGTCCTGGGCTGAATGGTCACAGTAAACCATTGCCTTGCTGATGTGAACTGGAGGCCTTCCCTTCCCCCAGCCAGCCTTCACCAGCACTCAAACCTTTTTAATAACCTCTGGCTCCAGGCTGAGTACATTCAGGTCATGGCTACTCTGCTTTCCCACTCCCAGGCCCATGGTGGTGGCAGTTCCCCTGAGCAGCCTGAACTGCAGTCCTGACCCCAGGCTGGGCCTCTGTGATGATTACCTGAGAGCAGGGGACCCCTGCCCCTGCCCATGCTATCCACCTCCGACTGGCTTCCAAGCTGACCCTAGCCTAGGGGGGCTTCCATATTCCTGGCTGTGAGGGTGGGGACTGAAGTGCCAGCCCACATGGGGGATCACCCTGTCACCTGCTAGACCATGACTTCCTAGCTGGGTGTTAAGGCTCTGTGCTCTCAGCTGGGACTAAAGACTGACAGTGGTCAGTACATGCAGGTATAGTGCCACCTGCAGGCAAGAAGTAAAACTGCAAGCAATTGAATAAAATTTTTTAAAATAATAAAATTAAATGTAATTGAATGCATCAAATGGAATTGAACCTAATTGAATGAAATTTAAAAAAATAATTATTAAAAATTAATAATATTTAATAAAATAAAATTAATAAATTTGAACAAAGCCAAATCAAGCCAAACTAATTCAGTGCAATATTAATTAATCAAATATACTAATTCAATGCTTCATTATTTCATACATAATAATAAAAATAATAATTTTAAAAACAATGATAATAATAATTATTATATATATTTATTATTGATATTATTGCCTTGCAATAATTACTAGTGGCTTGCAATGGTTTCTTGTTTAACCCTACTTTAGTAGCTTTCTATAATAAAATTAAAGGAAGTTGGGTCTCAAATTTTTTCAAAAATATTTTGGGATCCTTTATTGTTTGAATTGCTCATTACACAATAGTCAAAATAGCTCTTTACTGAGCTCTTACAGTAATAGATTTGTATCACAATTACTGAACTCCTCAACAGTAGCAGCTAGAGAAGCCTCATTCAGATAAGACAAAAGACCCAGGAATTTTCCTAAAAAGATTAAGACAGAAAGGCTACAAATGTTTTTTCTACATTAAGGGTCAAAAGACCAGACATTATGGTAAATAAACAGAATAAGACCAGTAAAGTGCCCGAGGATTTTCCATTGCATAAGATACTATGTGGTTGGGATGAACAAGAGTTCCTAAAAAGGGTTGGATGTCAAAAAAGGAGATGGAGAAAAGGAGATAATAAACTTTGCAAAGCCTGGGCTCTAAAATCCTTTAACTGGCCAAGGTATGTTTTTTTTTTTATTTTAAAATTTTAAAAGAATTAAAACTGACCAGCAATAACAAGGAGTCAAAGGACTATGCTTATTGGCTTTCATGGGCATACCATCTTGACAAGTCAATCAAACCCACTAACCCCAAAATAGCCTGGTTGACTCTGAAACCCCTGACACACTGCCTTCACTGTTCACCAGTGTGGAAGAGGCATGCATGCAAAGGACAGAAGCTGGAGATATATCAGCTGTCAATCAAAGGAAAATTCCATTTGGAATTTTACTGGGAAAAGCAGTTTGGAGTCAAGCCAACAGTGACTGTCTTTCTAGGCTTTTAGGCTAATGGTGGTGACTGAAGGAAGAAGCTGGGTTTATCTCTGGGACTTGGGATAATCTAGCTGGAGGTGGTCTGGCTGATTTGAAAGACAGAAGAAGGACAATAGTCAATATCTCTCTCTCTCTCTGACTGGCTCTGTTTCATTCTAGTGACTGAATTGCCATTTCTCTCAATATCCTCCAACCTAACACTCATTGTAGATAATGGGGGAAATCCCACCCCTCTTACCTTATCCTCCATCTTTCCTGTTTTCCCCTATAAACCCTTACTTGAGATAAAGAAGAGAAAAGAGTATTTCCTCTGAAATATCATAGCTCACCCTGAGTGACTTAGAAGGAGGCTGAAGAAGAAAGGAGAAGGGGAAACGGAAGGGAAGAAGAGGGGAGGAAGGGAGATTGGAAGAGGGGAGGAAGGGAAGTATAAAAGGGAGGAAGGTAAGCAAAAAGAAGATAACTACCTGATCCATTAGTTATCTAGTATCCATCAAATATACCCTCAAATATCATCTATTACAGTTTGGCACCCCTAAAAGACTGAACTTTACAATCCCTAAGAAAACAGCAGAAAAATGTTTAAGCAAATGCTCTGTGGAGCTGTTGTGCTTGCAGCCATTACTGGATTTTGGGTCTATAACATTGTCTATAGCAAAATGACCAACGTGATTTTTGGTTCTCTGGATTACCTTGGCAACACCACCATGTTCATATTGTGAACTTTAAAACTACTCTACCCTATTCAGACTGTACTTTAGGGGAAGATAAAGTTATAATCTCCTGATTGTAACAATGGAGATACTTGGTCTAACAGAATCAGGAATGTCTTGTGAACTCTACATTGCTCTACCCTACTTAGTCTAACAAGGTCAGGAATGTCTGCACCCATACTTAAGGATTAATTATTTAGGAGGATGGCCTTTGATAGACATGTGCAGAAACAGCTGACAGACCCCTGGGCTGTCCTAAATCAAACTAAGCTACCATTGGTACAGAGAAGACACAGTAAAGTGATGTAAAACTGTATATATAGGGTACATAACTTTCTCTCTTCGCGCACTTTCCCCAGAGAGGTGGATCTGGCTGATCACTTCCTGTGAGCAGCCTGGACACCAGTTCGATCCTAGAATTTGAGCCTGGAGGAGCTGCCTCAGACAGGTTCCTTGAGCTGGTCTTGTGGTGAGTGATAAGACTGACTTCCTTTTCCCTTGGGCTCAGAGGAGGCCACTTTGGCCAAGGCCTTTAACTCCTGCCTGGCTCAGCCTGAGCCAGAGCAGTTTAAATTAACTCTTTCTTCTCTCTCTCTCTCTCTTTTCCTTAATTCCTTCTCTCTCTATTAATTAAAATCACCATAATTTCCAACTGACTTAGGTATTTTATTATTTGGGATATCCCATGGTGACCAATAATTAATTTAGATATTAAGTCACAACTATAAAATTATCCTTTTACAATACTCTAGTTGCCATTTCAGACTGAAACTATATTATGGCAGATTTTGACTCAAGTGTACATCATTTATATGGCAGGTGTACATACTCTGATCTATTTGAAGTGTATTTTAATTTAAAATCCAAGATTTTTTATTTTTTGTTTGAGATTGTATTTTTATAAAAATCCATGATTTTGATTTTGTTCGAGAAAAGATCTTCAAGGAAGAAGCTTGACAACTCCTAAATCCAGAGAATGAACTGTTGCAGAAAGATGCCAGAAAGCCTACACTACATCAAGAAGATCAAGAATGAACTTTGGATATGGTTAATTGAACTGAAGTTTGATTGAACATTTATTGTAAATGTACACATTTATGCCAAAAGGGACTGCCCCTAATTTGGCTTTCTACCAATGCACCTAGCAAAACATTGGTTTTGCTTTCTTTCTTTCTTTTCTATTCCTCCCTAACTACTATAATTTCCTCTCAGAAAATTGAATATTGTATACATCTGTTGTTAGAAGTGTGCTTAGGACTACAAGATGATGATGTTAAATGATCATGGGGAGACTAGTCTCCCCATGATCATCAGGGGGGATTGTGAATCTTAAAATTTTTCAGACTCTAACCTTAGAAGATTTGGTTAGGTAATTCCCCATTTAAACAATCCAGGTACTTGGTCAGGAATGTATTGGGAACTTTAAAATTATTCCACCCATACTTAGGCATACTTTAGGGGAAGATAAAATTATAAACTCCTTACTGCACAATGAAAAAGTACTTAATTCATATTTATAGTGAGGCAAAAGCCCTTAAGCTAGGTCTATTTTTAGATCTAATACAAAAGGGTGCTAAGTACCTATGAAGGTCAAACTAATCACTAAAAGGTCAGGCAACTTGCAAGGAACAACCTTAGCAAAGAGGTGTGAAATACTCAGAAGTTTTAGTCTCCCCAGAGAAGTTGATAACAAGATGTGAATTAAGAATGGCAGTCCTTTGGAAAACGTCTACTGTGATTGGTAGATGTGAAAATTTAGGGGAGGTAACATAGGAGAAAATTCTCTTTAAAAGGAGGTCAGAGGCCTCTGGATTTAGTTCAGCTTAGGAAGCTGAATTGGAGGTCTCTTGATGGCTGAACTTAGTTGAGCTCAGGAACTGAACTGGAGGGTCTCTTTGAACACTAGAGTTCTGCTTGGGACAATCTTGTGGTGAGTGATTAAAGACTGACTTAGTTTTCTTTCTTAAGGAGAAAGGTCTAGGCCATTGACCTAGGCCCTATTTCCTCTTACTCTCTCCCTTTCCTTAATTCCTTAATTTGTATTAATTAAAATCTCCATAAAACCCAGCTGACTTGGGTATTTCATATTTGGGAATTTTTCCCATTGTGACCACTTATTTTTGATTTAAATCAAGACACTAAAAATTTATCTTTGCAGTTTTGGCAATTCAAAGTCTTAAACACATATTTTTGTGGTTACAGTTTATGGCAACCACTCTTTTGTTGGTTACAGAAGAACATCTAGAGATTTGTAATCCCCAAAAGGCAGCAAAGATAATGGTGGTGGATACTAACTTCGAAAATGTTACTAAGAACATGTTTGAGGAATTTATGAAGGCAAAAGGGTTAGACCATATTAAGGACCAGAACAATGGCCAGACAGATAGTGTACCCAAAGAGAAAGACAGAAAGGTTAAGCAATCAAAGGTTAATGCACAGGGAAATGACAGTGACAAGGACACTTAGTCTGAAGAATGAACCTGAAAAAAATTTTCTGCTAAAAGAGGTCGCTAAATTATCAAGTACAGCTGGCGTGTTACATTAAACAGTGCATAGACAGTTTACAACCCAGGAGCTTGATTCCCTGAAGAAACAGGTTCCAAAATTTATCGATTAGCCCTATAAGATGCAGAAAGAACTCAAATGTGCTTTCAGGATTTTGACCCAGATTTCCAAGATGTAGAATTTCTCTTGTCTGAACTGTTTAGTCCTCATGTCCCTCACCAATTCATTGAAAAGACCAGGTCAGAACATAACCTGACTAGTTGGCCCACAGAGGAGCAAAGGGAAGACCTTGATTTTGCAAATCCCACAAGCATGACCTACTTAAGGAAAAAAGTGCAAATCAAGTCAAAACATTCTTGGAGAACTTTTTTTCAATGTAGAATTGGCACAGGGATTGAATTGTGTAAAAGTAAAAGACATACAAAGTCATAAAAACCCAATCAAGAGTTAGTGAAAGATACAGAGAAACAAAATTTCAATTCCCTACAGGTTACTGTTACTACAAAAGTAAATACTTTGAAATCGTTCACAGAATTGCATGACATCCCACCAAACTCAGTTAATTCTTCAAATAGCTATATGGCACAAAAACTCTAGTCATAAGAAGCAACATGAATAGCCCTAAAAGAAATCAATAACAGTCCTGGTGAATGAAAGCCTGTGAATGGAAAACAAAGGAAAGCACACAAGACTATGGTATCAACAGAAATGACAAACAAGAGAGCATTGCACATGTTAAAATGATAACAGGAAAGCACCCCCGAAGAAAATAAAACAGTGTGAAAAATAAATACAGCCAGAAACATAAACAAAAGGAAAACATGCAGTTAAAACTTAACTCCAAAGAATATCTTATATATTTTATACAAAGTCTCTGACAACCATAGTAAGAGAAAAGAAAGAAACAATGCTATCTCAATTGAATACATAACTCCATGACCAAATGAATTATATTATATCTAAATTCTATCTCCAAGACATAACTAAAGACAGAATACAATAAATCTCCTTGTGAAAAAAATTCAAACAGCAAAAAGATAAGAAAACTTCAAATTCATATTTTTAACAAAATTCTAAGAACTTATACTATACTATACTGCTTATACCCACCCATGAAGATGAACACATGTAAAACTTACTTCCACTCATGAAGATGAACACATGTAATGCTTACTTCCACACATGAAGAATAACAAGCACTCATGAAGAACTCATAGCTTACTTCCATGCATAATGAAAATTTCAATCTTACATGCACTTGTAAAAACCTTACAGGCATGCATGTTCCTGATTGTTCCAGTAAGTTTCTGATTGTTCCAGTTTGTTCCTGAATTGAAGAACACAGGACTACTATCAAGACTGACAGCAGGCAAGAGTGGTAGGCTGATCAGATGACGAAAGACACAGAGTTTCTACAATCAACATCAAAGGACATGGAAGGACTTTGAACATTTGGACTTGTGATCATGAGGTTATGTAAGAATGCGATGTACATGTTAACATCATATATACATACACATGCTACACTGAAATATAATGTAGGAAGATATTTCATGGTATGGGTAAGTATACAACTTATGCATAATTCATCCTCCTTTTAAAAATCTTTTTCTCTTGTGTAACCTCCCCTAAATTTCACATCTACCAATCACAGCAGATGCTTTTCTCCAGGACTGCCCACTCTTTAGTTCATACCTTCTTTGGTTAGATTATACCTTTTGGATTACTTAACACTTTTCTTTGGTTAGTTCATCTTTTGTACTTAACACCTTTTTGTACTTTTCTACTTAACACCTTTTTCTAGTTAAAATAGGTAGATATACTTCAAATACTAAGTTATTACTTTTTGGGGATTAAAATCTAAAAATAGATTGTGGATTATAATTCAATCTTCCCAATAAAGGAAGAGCTAAATACCTTCATTGTTACAATTAGGGGATTACAATTTAATCTTCCCAATAAAGGAAGAGCTAAGTATCTTCATTGTTATAATTGGGAAATCCAATCCAATAAATCCAATCTTCACAGTTACTATGTTTTGGCTATTAGGTATATGTTCTGTTACATTGTTTTTATTTGTACCTTCCTCCTATGATTGGACTGGAGATAATACCATTATAAATGTCCATAGGAAAGTTGGGCAAAATCTTTTTCCATGGCAAAGTCATTGGTCCTTATGGATGCTGGGTTTGTCACCAGAATTGGAGCTCTATTTTGTCATAGGCAACAATTCCAGTCTTTCATGGCTGCAGGGAACTGGTTTGTTTGCAGTTGTCATCGAATGGGCTCTTATAATTTTGGAGGATTGTGGTTCCTCTTAGAATCTGCATTAGTTGACTTCCGGTCAAGATGGCGGCTTAGAGAAAGCTAAAGTTCAGATCTCCTGAAACCCTTCCCTACCAAACTCAAACTATATGCTCCTAGGGCATCGAAATTCAAAACGATCAACCACATAGACCTTGGGAGTCCTACTCCTGAACCTGGACCTGGATCAAAAGGTACGCCCCCCCCCCAAATCCAGAACCCGAGACCACTTGGACCTAAGGGGTAGGCAGAAGGAAGGTCCCAGGACCCATCGCCCCCAAACCAGAGTGCCGAGTTCAAGGCAGCAGAGGCAACCTCAGAGCCTCATGGCCGGCTTTTCTGAAGGCCGCTTCCTGAAAACAACCTGACCCAGTCGAGGGGGCACCCAGACAGCAGTTAAACAGAGAGAGACGGGGGAGCTTGTAACCCCCTGGCTGGATCCTTCCATCTGAGTCACGAAAAAAGTCCCTGCCTCAAGGCATACTCAGTTCAACCCAGGGAAAGCTAATCTCATCAGGAGCCCTCGGAGCTCGCGGCTCCTCCCCCCGCAGAGTGCTGGAGCTTCTGGCCGGCTAAGGCACAGAAACAAACACCCCACGAGAAGGACGTGGAAGAAAGGCAATGGAGAAGCATCGGGAGGGGAAGGCAGTAACAGGGAAACACCAGCAATTCCTGGCTTCCCCGGGAAGACAGAACAACAACTGCATAGAACGGACAATCTGCCTAGGGCTAAAACCTCTGAACGCCAGACAGAGATAAGAAAAGCTAGTTCTCCCCACTCAGATAGAGATGGCAAACTCCACAGAAGCACAAAAGCCCCCAAATTCCAAAAAAAAAACAAGAAGAAGGGGGTGACTTTGGACACATTTTAAGGAGCAAAAATACAAAACACAGAGGAAATAGAAGAGGAAACACAAGAAAATGCTCCGAAACCTTCCAAAGGAAATGGAAACTTTCCACAAACCCATGAAGAATTTGAATCCGAAATGATCAAAAAGATGGAAGCCTTCTGGGAGGAAAAGTGGGAAATAATGCAAAAGAAATTCACGCATCTACAAAACCAGTTTGACCAAACTGAAAAAGAAAACCAGGCTTTAAAACAAGAACTAATAAAGCAAAGCCAAAAGACCAAGAAATTAGAAGAGAACATAAAATATCTTACTGACAAAGTGACAGATTTGGAAAATAGAGGGAGAAGAGATAATTTAAGAATAATTGGACTTCCAGAAACGCCAGAAATAAACAGCAAACTTGACATCGTAATACAAGATATGATCAAAGAAAATTGCCCAGAGATTCTAGAACAAGGGGGCAATACAGCCACTGACATAGCTCACAGAACACCCTCTACACTAAACCCCCAAAAGACAACTCCCAGGAATGTAATTGCCAAATTCCAAAGCTCTCAAACAAAAGAAAAAAATCCTACAAGAAGCCAGAAAAAGACAATTTAGATATAAAGGAATACCAATCAGGGTCACACAAGAACTTGCAAGTTCTACTCTAAATGATCATAAGGCATGGAACATGATCTTCAGGAAGGCAAGAGAGCTGGGTCTTCAACCAAGAATCAGCTATCCAGCAAAACTGACTATATACTTCCAAGTGAAAGTATGAGCATTCAACAAAATAGAAGATTTCCAAGTTTTTGCAAAGAAAAGACCAGAGCTCTGTGGAAAGTTCGATATCGAAAATCAAAGAGCATGGAATACCTGAAAAGGTAAATATGAAGGAAAGGGAAAAGGAGAAAAATGTTATCTTCTTCTTTTACTCAAACTCTCTTCTATAAGGACTACATTTATATCAATCTATGTATACTAACATGTGGGGAAAATGTAATGTGTAAATAGGGGGAAAAGAAAGACCAAATAGAATAATCTTTCTCACACAAAGATTCACATGGGAAGGGGGAGGGGAAGACAACTCCTATAAGGAGAGGAAGAGAGTTTTTACTTAAACCTTACTCTCAGGGAAATCAACTCTGAGAGGGAAAAACATCCAGATCCATTGGGATCTTGAATTCTATCTTACCCAACAAGGGTAGGGAGAAGGGAAAACCAAGGGGGGGAGGAGGAGAGGGAAAACAAAAGGGGAGGGAAAGAGAGGGGAGAGGGGGAGGGAACAAAAAGGGAGGGACTAGAAAGGGAAATATATCAAGGGAGGGGACAAGGGGGACTGATTTAAAATAAATCACTGGATTAAAAAGTTAGAGCTGAAGAAAAAAGGTTAGAATTAGGGAAGGATATCAAAATGCCAGGGAGTCCACAAATGACAGTCATAACTTTGAACATGAATGGGATGAACTCACCCATAAAACGTAGACGAATAGCAGAATGGATTAGAATCCAAAACCCTACCATATGTTGTCTCCAAGAAACACACATGAGGCGGGTTGACACCCACAAGGTCAGAATTAAAGGATGGAGACCTTCTGGGCCTCAACTGACAGAAAGAAGGCAGGAGTTGCAATCATGATATCTGACAAAGCCAAAGCAAAAATAGACCTGATTAAAAGGGATAGGGAAGGTAATTACATCCTGTTAAAAGGGACTTTAGATAATGAGGAAATATCACTAATCAACATGTATGCACCAAATAATATAGCACCCAAATTTCTAATGGAGAAACTAGGAGAATTGAAGGAAGAAATAGACAGTAAAACCATATTAGGGGGAGACTTAAACCAACCATTATCAAATTTAGATAAATCAAATCAAAAAATAAATAAGAAAGAGGTAAAAGAAGTGAATGAAATCTTAGAAAAATTAGAATTAATAGACATATGGAGAAAAATAAATCGGGATAAAAAGGAATACACCTTCTTCTCAGCACCACATGGCACATTCACAAAAATTGACCATACATTAGGTCACAGAAACATAGCACACAAATGCAAAAAAGCAGAAATAATAAATGCAGCCTTCTCAGATCAAAAGGCAATAAAAATAATGATCAGTAAAGGTATATGGAAAACCAAATCAAAAACTAATTGGAAATTAAACAATATGATACTCCAAAATAGTTTAGTTAGAGAAGAAATCATAGAAACAATTAATAATTTTATTGAGGAAAATGACAATGGCGAGACATCCTTTCAAACCTTTTGGGATGCAGCCAAAGTGGTAATCAGAGGTAAATTCATATCCCTGAGTGCGTATATTAACAAACTAGGGAGAGCAGAGAATCTGCATTTGTTGTTGTACTACTGTTTATAAGAAGCTTTTATCTGGTGAAAAAAATTATGTGTACTCACACCATGGATCCTGACCAAGTTAGAAAGGAAATAGAATTCTCTTTTGAGTGAGGAACCTTTGTGTTGTGTCCCTGTTTGGCTGACACCTTGTCACATGAAATGTGAACTATGACTTTCTGAACTGTTTATTATTGTTTTTCTTTATATTTGCAATTGCATATTTGATCTTTTTCTTTCTTTTTTGGGGGGCTTGAGTACATGGAATCAGTATTAATGTTTTTGACTTGGAAGGATAAGTTTACAATATTTATTATCCCTAATACCAATGCATACCCAAAGCTTTAGACTATGGAAACTGGCCATTCATTGTTAAATATTATGGGACCTTTACTAATAATTGTGTCCAATTCCAGAAGAAGGGATCACAAAAAAGCCACTGCACAGTGTTATATTTATATTGAAAGGAAAATGCTTGGTGAGGCAAAGGAGAGAGATGGCCCCTGCCAAGAGGAAGCAGCAGGGGTCTGATAAGGACTATTTGTCATTGCATGACTGAACTGCTATTCAGCTTCCTCTATGCACAGAAAAGATAGTCCACTTATCTGACTGTGAATTCAAATAATATAAAGTTTAATAACCAGTTGGGATTGGAGTTTTTTCTCAGCTTCAGAGCTGAGGCCAGGCCCCAGAGGCTGGCAGAGGGTTTCTCCCACTCCTGTCTACTCTATATCAGTCCTCGCTTTGTCTAATTCAGAATCTAAGCAGTAGACAGAAAGCAAACAAGAACAGTTCTGATCTTCAGAAGTCAGAAATCTTCAGGTTGAATCAAGAAGAGGCACACCACACCAGACTGGGCTGAACAAGCTCCTCCCTCCTCCAATACCAGGCAGGACATAAAAACCTGGCAGGAAGGAAGTTCTAGTCACAAGACCCAACTGCTACTCCTAGCAGGAAGGAAGTGCTAGTCACAAGACCCAACTGCCATCTGCAGTTGCCCCTTCCCCCACCAACTGTCAGTCTAGTTTCCTTTCCACAACAGTGCAAAGAAACTCAAGGTTGAGGAGACCAACAATCCTTGTGGGATTGATGACGATCTGCACCAAGGCAGAGGTCTTGTTTTGAGGTTAGAGGAAGTGGCTGTTTGACAAATTCAGAAGCTGGACTTCCCGGTGCCAGATTCCTACAAGTACCTTAGTTTGGCTTTCACTTTGGCTCGCCTATCCCTGAGATTAAAGATCAAATCAGATCAGAGAATCATACTTCCCTTTTAGCTCAAAATCTAGTCCCTTCTCTTTTATAGTATGGTAATTTTCTATAGTCCTGGCTGCCAATGAGTAAGTGCACTATTGCTGTACTTTTCCTGCAGGTTTGTAGGACATAAATCACTTTAATTGGGCCTTGCTGGTGATTCAAGGATCTCTTATGGTTTTCTCTTTTTTTAACTCATAATTTTATACACATAAGATTTTGATATACATATATTTATCCAGAATGTAATTTTTTTCTCTTCTATTGTTTTTTTTTCAGGGGGTTGGTTTTCTTTTGACAATTGACTTATATACCTCATAACTTAACCATGTATCCTGGGGTGATTCTAGTGTTGGTCAATCCCTCCTAAAGGGGGATTACATAATTATCCTAAAATCCAAGGGTTAAAATTTTTTAAAGCAATTTTAGGAAAACAAAATTGCCAACACCTCAAATCAAGAAAGGGGATTTTTGGAGAATGTGCCATGAGGATGCTTGCAGAAACCACACACTACATCAAGAATGGACTTTGTGATATAATGAACCAAATTGAAGGGTATTGAACATATCATTTATTCTGAATATAAACTCTATAAGGACAGGTTGCAAAAGGAAACATGGGATATGGAAAGAAGAGGTGATTGACGGCAAAGACCATTAGGGAGCAGAGGGTGCTGAGAGAGAAGAACTACCTTAGAGGAGCTCCATGAAGAATTCTGGGCTTTTTGAACTGAGATCTTGAAGAGGCAGGAAGTAAATTCTTTGCTGGAGATCTTGCCAAGAGGCAAATTGAGGATTCACCTGTGTTTGGCCCTGAGACTTCTCCTACAAAGTTATTTCAACAACATTGTACCTCTGAGAAAATCTCACCAGAGTGTCAAGACTCTTCAGATCCAAGAGGGTTGTGGATCCTCTGCTTGAGAGCCAGGGTCTCTCCCCTTTGCTTTTTGCACCTTCCCTGACTATTCTTTAGTCCCAGTAATATTAGAAATAGGAGTGAGAGATATAGTGGGAAGGGAAGGAGAAACTCTGGTTCGCTTGATAGCTGCCAGAGTGATGGACCTTTGGGGCAAAGATCAGGGATCCTGATTCCCTCATTCAAACTCCCCAACTTTCCTTATAGCCATTGCCCATTAAATCTTTCATGCAGTCAGGCATTTTTCAAGTGGCTTATTTCTAGGAGCTAAAGGAAAGTAACTTGTTGAGGCTACAGCCTTAGCAGAGTGCTATTCAAGATCCCTTCCCCACTGAGTCAAAAGACTGGGGGGGGGGGAGAGGCTTGTCTCCTTGACCTCCTCATGCCAGGGAAATTGGGGGTACCCTTTACTTCACATGATAGGGGTGACCTTCCTACAACTTCCATTCACCCTCACATAATAGGGATCCCCAATTTCCTGAGCAGTACCCCTTAATAGTATCACCTAAGAGGATAGAGGGACAGTAGGAGCCAGCCCATCAAGGTTCCCATCACTCAACACTTCCTTCCTTCACAACAAGCTCCCTTTTAGATCATCATTAACTATCCAAAGTAACACCAAAGTCAAGTTCATTTATAATCCTTACAACACTTGTGCCAAAGGGTAGTGCCCCCTAATTGGCGTTTGGTCAATGTGTCTATCAATCATTTTTGTTTTCTTTTTTTTTCCTTTTCTTCCCTCTTATCCCAAATGGTTGTAATTCCCTCTTTGTAAAGTGCAACATTTTACACACCTCTAGTAAGAGAAGTTTTAGAGGTATAAGCTATATATGTGGAATGATTCATTGGGGAGACCTAACATATTAACCTCCTATAAACCACAAGGGAGGAGTTTTTAACATGTTGGTCATCCAAAGTGTAGGATTCCAGGCATATACATCTGGAAAATGTGGTTGATGTATTGATATTATATTATACTTGGTCAGAGCAGTTAATGAGACAGCTCAGAGACCAGAAGAATCTCTGGGCCTGAGCCACAGAGGGCTCAGCTCTGGCCTGGTCAGACAGCATTACAATGCATGATTTATGAGCAGGCCATGTGGTCTGTGTTCTGGGAGTTTGAAAAGAGTGGGCTGAAGTTACCACACCTCTAGCTTGTACATCATTGATATGTCAAGCCAATGTAAATCCACTATGTGCTGTTGTATATGCATTACGTACCTCTTACCTCATTACCTTAATAAAAAGACAAGAACAGGTGCGATCCTTCCTCTTCCTTTCTTTTCTCCTCTCTCTCTAACCTGCCTGCTGGCCATATGGATAGCTCCTGCTATGGAGCTCCATTGTTATCTCTAAAGATCTTTCTTTATTCTTTTCTTCCCTTCTCACCTGACCACCAGCCAGTGCAATCTGCACTTGGAGTTTTATCTCCCAATTCTGCCAGCAGTACTTTTCTTCAACTGATTCTATCATCACACCTGATTCCTAATCCTATCTAAGAATTCTACTTTCCAGTCTTGGTTATTTTTATCTTCCTTCACTATATGCCCTACAAAGGAAGATAACAGGAAGAAGCGTCCTTCCTTAACAAAATCTGATCTGTGTGTACCTAAGTTTATCAACCCTCTCTCCAACTTCTGTTCTCCTCATCAAAATTACATTTCTTTAAATTTCCCTTTTATGCAGTAGTTGCTGGCCAGCTGCTGTATGTGACACCCCAGATGTGCTTAGGACTCTTGCCTTAGGTGCAGAAAAATGAGAGTGCACTCAAATTTGAAGAGACAAGGGCATTAAGAGACTGAAGTCAAAGTTATGATTATGCTCAAAAGGTCATTGAGGTAAGTCAGAGTTCTACCAGAGAGGGGGCCTGATTGCTTTCTATTGTGAATCTTAAAAATGATCAGACCCTACTTCATAAGGTTTGGTTAAGACCATTCCCCATTTAAACAATGAAGGGACTTAGATCAGGAATGTGAGACCTCTACTCCACCCCTACTTAAGCGTACTTTAGGAAAAGAAACTCCTTGCTGAACTATGAAAAATACTGAAACCCATACTTATAGTAAGGCAAAAGTTCTTAAGCTGTGCCTATTTTTAGATCTAATACAAAAGGGTGCTAAGTACCTATAAACGTCAGGCAACTTGTGAATTTACAAGGAACAAAGAGGTGAGAACTTACTCAGGTGTGAATTACTCAAAAGTTTAGACTACTTAGGTGTCAATTAAGAATGGTCTGTCCTTTGGAAAATGTCTTCTGTGATTGGTAGATGTGAGAACTTAGGGGAGGTGACATAGGAGAAAATTCCCTTTAAAAGGAGGTGAGAAGCTGAGAGAAGGGGACTCTCTTGGGACAGTCAGCTAGGAAAAGCTGAATTGGAGGAGGCAGCTGGTGTCTCTTTTGTGAATCTTGAAATTTCTCAGACTTTTGAATGTTAAAAATTCCCCATTGGGGAATTTTTCATTGGGACAATTCCCTATTGGGACTATTCCCCATTTTAAACAGTGAAGCTACTTAGATCTAAAATGTGAGAACTCTACTTAGATCAGAAATGTGAAGACCTCTACTCTACCTGTACTTGAGCCTGCTTTAGGGGAGAAAACGCCTTGCTGAACAATGAAAAACACTTACACCCATACTTAAGCCATGCCTATTTTTAGAATTAATACAAAAGGGTGCTAAGTACTATAAAGGTCAGGCAACTTGTGAACTTACAAGGAGCAAAGAGGAAAAAACTTACTCAGAGATTCTAGCCTACTCAGGTGTGGATTACTAAAAGGATTAGTCTACTCAGGTGTGAATTCAGAATGGGCTGTCCTTTGGAAAACATCTACTGTGATTGGTAGATGGAAGAACTTAGGGGAGGTGAAATAGGAGAAAACCCCCTATATAAGAAAAGGACAGTCTGTTGAAGATGAAGAGTCTCTTAAGAAACAGTCTCTAATGAGGTTGTTGAGAGAAGGACAATCTCTAAGGAGGTCTCTCAAGGGAGGCTGACTCTGGCTGGAACTCCCTCTGGGGAGACTCTGTCCCCTTGAATCCTCGCTTGAACAGATCTTATGGTGAGTAATTAAGGACTGACTGATCTTTTCTTTTAGGGCTTAGACCTGGATTGGTCAGGGCTGCCTGGGCCAGCCTGTTCTTTTCTCATTTATTTCCTTTTTCTACCTCTCTCTCTTTCTTTGATTCCTCATTGTATTATTAATTAAATTCTCTATAAAACCCAGTTGACGTGAGTATATTCATAATTGGGAATATTTCCCTGGTGACTACCTTATATTTGATTATAAAACAAGACACTGTAGTGAAAACATTTTCTGCGGTCACAATTTACTCACCCACTCTTATATCTACTACAATTTATATCTTCCACTTTTTTACTCACTACAGTTTACAAACTCAACCATTTTAACTCTTACAGTTTATGGCATCCACACTCTGAATTCTAGAATTTTGCTTGGGACAAATCTTGTGGTGAGTGGATTGAAGACTGACTGATCTCTCTCTTTTAGGTCTGGCCTAAGCTGGCCTAGCCTTTTTTTCTCATCATTCCCTCTCTCTCTCTCTCTCTCTCTCTCTCTCTCTCTCTCTCTCTCTCTCTCTCTCTCTCTCTCTCTCTCTCTCTCTCTTTCTCTCTCTCTCTCTCTCTTTCTCTCTCTCTCTCTTTCTCTCTCTCTCTTTCTCTCCCTCCCTCTCTCTCTCTCTTTCTCTCCCTCTCTCTCTTTCTTTAATTCCTCATTTGTATTAATTAAAATCTCTATAAACCCTATATATATATATATATATATATATATATATATATAATTAAAATATATAATTAAAATCTCTATAAAACCCAGTTGCCTTGGGTATATTTCATATTTGGGAATTTTTCCCTGGTGACCACCTTATATTTTGATTTAAAACAAGACACTGTATTGAACCCATATTTCTTCAGTCACAATTTAAGCCAAAACACTCTTTTATCTGCCACAGTTTATAACTTCCACTATTTTAATCATCACACTATCAAACTTGCTAATAGAGGTCGCGAGGTCCCAGAAGATTGCCTGGGATCTAATAGCAAAAGAGCTAAAGAAAGCATCAGAAGGAGGGACACAAAAGATTACAGATCAATTTGAATGCGTGGAATATTATCAGGATGATTTTAGCTGATCAGCCTCTTCAAACTGCCAATGATAAGGAGAAAAAGGCTTTGCAAAAGCAAGAGGCAAAGCAGCATTCTTCTAACTCTGAGTTGCAAAGCTCTCTCCAAAGCTATCAGAACCTGCTGAAAGTGGCAACCATCCCCCATTCTTTCAGGAGCTGTCTACTGCTCCGAGCTATTCCTTGGACCAGATGGAAACAAAAGAGCCATCTACAAGCTCAAAACTTTACCCTTCTATCCATACTATAGCTGCTGATGTATTCCCCTCCCCACCCCCAACGTCTTACTGATAAGATTTCTTTGCCTCAGACTATCTTCTCTATTGACCACAGCAGTTGGCCACAAAGAAACATTCTCCAGGCTTAATTCTAACCTAGTTACAATAGCCCAGTGATCTTTGAACCTAGCAAATAACAGCTCATAAACTTCACAAAACCCCAAGGAACTCCTGAATTCAGAAGCAAGAGAGGGTGATATGCAGCTCCTCCCCCACATTTCATGGAGTTTCCTTCCCCTCTGCAGTATTCCCAGGAGGACATGGCCACAAAGGAATCAGCTCCAAAGCAAAACATTTACCCTGAGTTCTTTACTATGGCAGGGGAGACTTTACAAATCATTCTGATGCTTTTGCATCCCAGCCATTTGGCTCACCTCCACCCCCTCCTGCATTACAAGAGGCCACTGAAAAGGTGTCAGTGAGGCTGCAAACAGCCTATGAAAAAAAGAGAGCAGAATATTTGGAGTCCCCTGTAACACCAAGAGAAAATCTGAATACTCAGAAATTTCTTACACCAGATGATTGGAAATTAAGAAAAATATTAAGCATGAATTGGTATATGCTTTAGAGAAATTTCTAATACATTCAAATTTTAAATATGTAGGAATTATTATTTTTTAAGCAGGACATAAGGGCAACAAGGATAGAAGTTATTAGACATTATTTAAAAAAAACCTGAATGAAGTTCAGAAACTTTATATAAGGCGTATTAATGCAATTTTATCCAAAAAACAAATTATTTATAATTATTCACTCTCAAAATGATGTGGCATCAATTTTCATTATTGCATGACATCAGAGTGAACACAGGGTTGGAAGGATTCAAACTGTTAATCAGTAGTTAATTATTAAGGTTATTAATTAATTTGTTAACCAGTAAAGTGATTTATGTGTGATTTAGAATTGGCAGTACTGCTACTCACTCAAATTACAAATATTGATCTTGATCATTATATTGGTCTAAGACCAATGACAAGAATACAAGTTCAAATGTTACTTGCACAATGTCTATTTTGGCAATGAAATTTTGCAAAACAATTTATGAATTTAGATGTGATAGTTTAAAAATAATAACATCATTGTACCTTGTTCATAATGCTGTGCATACTTTTTCTGCATTGAACCAGGAAAAAGCAGAAACTTTGTATCAGACAGTGCTGTAATATTAATGCATGTACAGCATAGTTTGTTGCAGAAAGCAAAATTGAATGCAGATAGACAAATGCTTAAGATCACAGCACAAACCGGTAAAATCATATGTGATTTATGGTATGATGTTTTCATGATTATTGGTTTAGAAGGTGAATATCTATCTTGCAAAGCGAAAGTGAAAAAACTCACTTAAACTAATTATGTGGGAATTTCAAAGGTAAATGGCATGGAGGCCACTGCTTTTCAGCAGGCAGATCACTAGCACTCTCTGCTCCAGCAGAGTGCCAGGTCTATTGTACCTCAATATCCTATACAAGCAAGTGAAATTGCTTGCCAGTGCAAAATTTTGTGGATTATATTCACCTCTAAAAGATATCTGCTACATTTTAAGGATTACACATTGTGGAATAAGCGATGCATTGCAACATGCTCATGTTGTAAAAATATTGAAAACTAATATGTGATGGGAGATAATTATTCTCCTGATGTATGGGATTAAGCTCAAAATGAAGAAGTGTGCAAAGTTATTACAGATCTTTTAAATAACTGTGCACATTTAACTATTCCAAAATAATTTTGGAATAACAGTGCTTTTAACAGCAATAGATGGGCCGAATTGGATAAATCATGGCTTAAATGCAAGCAATTGCAGAAAGGGCTCAAAGGAATTTAAAAGCTCCAAGATTCAATAACTGGAAGGATATATTTTCAATCACTTTCTCACTTAATAAGACCCAATAAGGCTTTCATTTGGGGTCGAGATTTTCTTTCTATTTTCTCAGATACCAGAAATCTATAGAGGAACACTGAAGGTATCCAGCAGAAAGAAAAACAGAGTGCAAAATACATATGTCTGTCTGGAAACATCCACAGCACAGCACAGAGGCCAGACTCCAGAAAAAAACAGCAGATGAACTAGAAAGGCAAAACCACTGCCTTAAAGACTGGTCTCTGGTACTCTCCACACAAATATACTTTACCTGAGAGACAATTTACCTACAGAAGAATATCATTAATTTACTTACAGATATTCTATTATACAAGTATATGGGTATTTGTTGTAAGATCAAGATTTGTCATGTACCTGAAAATTTCAAATGGTATTTGTACAATATGTAACTTGCAATTATTTTATCGGAATTGTTCCATGTTACCCAAATTCGATCAAATACAAATGGTACAATTGGAAATGTTATGATAGTACATTGGATACTGTCCAATTGCAGCACAAATTGTTGCTATCATCCAAAATGTATATATGATAATTATTTTATATGGTTCATTTTATATTTGCAAGAAGAAAATAGGTCTTTATTAGAATCAGTCTTATTTAAATGTCTATGTTGTTGGGAATGACATTTAAGCTTTTAAAAGAAAAAAAGGGTGGTAATGGTATTCCTAACCATCTATCTCTCCTACATCCAAGAAGAAATATAAGCTAATCATATGCAATAACAGTTAGAATGTAATGTTAAGGATTATATTGTATGATATACCTGGATTGGGTTGAATATTACCAGGAGATTAAGACTATCAGGGACCCAACAGGATGATAACTTTGGGTCGAGAGTTTGTTTGTATGTTTACAGAGAGTGAAAACATCTGGTCACCCACAAAGCACATCATGCCAGGTGACACAAGACCAAGGACAGAAGCAGACGAACAACTTTGATGACACCAGTTAACAGTACACTAGCCACACTCCAGACGTGCTGGAAGAAACCATCACTGGTGACTACAAGCACACCAAAGACTGACATTAAACTGCTTTTAATGACATTTACTATTATTCTACTGATGGACACTTGTCATGCTGACATCTGCTGGTATATTATACCCAAACCAATATCAAGCATGTTAACTTAGATGGATTTAACCCCACTCGTGTCTGTCAAAGACACCAGATAGATCCCACACTCCAAAGACTTTATCATGGGATCAAAACGAAATAGCTATAATTGTTCAGGCACTACTGTATACCTTTCGTTTTGGATGTCTATGCTATATACTGTCAAAAGGAATTTATTTTGTATGCATTGTAAAATTCCTACTTGCATTGTAAGAAATGCTTCTATTGACAGGGGTATAGACATTGGTATGACTCTCCAAAGAGAAGGAGATAGAATTTTTTCATTCAGAGCATAGACCTAGTAACCCTGACCACAAAAAATTATGTTTGAAACAGGAGACACTGCACAGGGATGTATAATGGAAAGATGGTCCTGTTTAACTCTTAAAAAAAGATGAGATGTCAGGCAAAATGCACTTTGAAATTTTTAATTAGGGACCTAAGTTATTGAAAATGATCATCTACATCTCTATATAGATTATGTTCCTGACAATGCCTATGTGGACATTGTAGCAGTCCAGCCCATAGGTATTATGGAGAGACAAGG